>NW_028142613.1:0-46672 GCF_055691185.1 Crinia signifera
TATCTTGTTCACACAATGCCTACAAGTCTAAATCTGCATTTTCAGCCTTCTAGCTCTTTTCGTTAAGGAGATATTGCAAGGCATTTGGAAAAAATGTCAACGCGGTTTTCTCTAAGGCGGAATGAGCTGGGGCCGATTTTTCAACGCTATCTTGTTCACACAATGCCTACAAGTCTAAATCTGCATTTTCAGCCTTCTAGCTCTTTTCGTTAAGGAGATATTGCAAAGCATTTGGAAAAAATGTCAACGCGGTTTTCTCTAAGGCGGAATGAGCTGGGGCCGATTTTTTAACGCTATCTTGTTCACACAATGCCTACAAGTCTAAATCTGCATTTTCAGCCTTCTAGCTCTTTTCGTTAAGGAGATATTGCAAAGCATTTGGAAAAAATGTCAACGCGGTTTTCTCTAAGGCGGAATGAGCTGGGGCCTGATTTTTCAACGCTATCTTGTTCACACAATGCCTACAAGTCTAAATCTGCATTTTCAGCCTTCTAGCTCTTTTCGTTAAGGAGATATTGCAAAGCATTTGGAAAAAATGTCAACGCGGTTTTCTCTAAGGCGGAATGAGCTGGGGCTGATTTTTCAACGCTATCTTGTTCACACAATGCCTACAAGTCTAAATCTGCATTTTCAGCCTTCTAGCTCTTTTCGTTAAGGAGATATTGCAAAGCATTTGGAAAAAATGTCAACGCGGTTTTCTCTAAGGCGGAATAAGCTGGGGCCGATTTTCAACGCTATCTTGTTCACACAATGCCTACAAGTCTAAATCTGCATTTTCAGCCTTCTAGCTCTTTTCGTTAAGGAGATATTGCAAGGCATTTGGAAAAAATGTCAACGCGGTTTTCTCTAAGGCGGAATGAGCTGGGGCTGATTTTTCAACGCTATCTTGTTCACACAATGCCTACAAGTCTAAATCTGCGTTTTCAGCCTTCTAGCTCTTTTCGTTAAGGAGATATTGCAAAGCATTTGGAAAAAATGTCAACGCGGTTTTCTCTAAGGCGGAATGAGCTGGGGCTGATTTTTCAACGCTATCTTGTTCACACAATGCCTACAAGTCTAAATCTGCGTTTTCAGCCTTCTAGCTCTTTTCGTTAAGGAGATATTGCAAAGCATTCGGAAAAAATGTCAACGCGGTTTTCTCTAAGGCGGAATGAGCTGGGGCTGATTTTTCAACGCTATCTTGTTCACACAATGCCTACAAGTCTAAATCTGCATTTTCAGCCTTCTAGCTCTTTTCGTTAAGGAGATATTGCAAGGCATTTGGAAAAAATGTCAACGCGGTTTTCTCTAAGGCGGAATGAGCTGGGGCCGATTTTTCAACGCTATCTTGTTCACACAATGCCTACAAGTCTAAATCTGCATTTTCAGCCTTCTAGCTCTTTTCGTTAAGGAGATATTGCAAAGCATTTGGAAAAAATGTCAACGCGGTTTTCTCTAAGGCGGAATGAGCTGGGGCCGATTTTTCAACGTTATCTTGTTCACACAATGCCTACAAGTCTAAATCTGCATTTTCAGCCTTCTAGCTCTTTTCGTTAAGGAGATATTGCAAAGCATTTTGGAAAAAATGTCAACGCGGTTTTCTCTAAGGCGGAATGAGCTGGGGCCGATTTTTCAACGTTATCTTGTTCACACAATGCCTACAAGTCTAAATCTGCATTTTCAGCCTTCTAGCTCTTTTCGTTAAGGAGATATTGCAAAGCATTTGGAAAAAATGTCAACGCGGTTTTCTCTAAGGCGGAATGAGCTGGGGCTGATTTTTCAACGCTATCTTGTTCACACAATGCCTACAAGTCTAAATCTGCATTTTCAGCCTTCTAGCTCTTTTCGTTAAGGAGATATTGCAAAGCATTTGGAAAAAATGTCAACGCGGTTTTCTCTAAGGCGGAATGAGCTGGGGCCGATTTTTCAACGCTATCTTGTTCACACAATGCCTACAAGTCTAAATCTGCATTTTCAGCCTTCTAGCTCTTTTCGTTAAGGAGATATTGCAAGGCATTTGGAAAAAATGTCAACGCGGTTTTCTCTAAGGCGGAATGAGCTGGGGCCGATTTTTCAACGCTATCTTGTTCACACAATGCCTACAAGTCTAAATCTGCATTTTCAGCCTTCTAGCTCTTTTCGTTAAGGAGATATTGCAAAGCATTTGGAAAAAATGTCAACGCGGTTTTCTCTAAGGCGGAATGAGCTGGGGCCGATTTTTCAACGCTATCTTGTTCACACAATGCCTACAAGTCTAAATCTGCATTTTCAGCCTTCTAGCTCTTTTCGTTAAGGAGATATTGCAAAGCATTTGGAAAAAATGTCAACGCGGTTTTCTCTAAGGCGGAATGAGCTGGGGCTGATTTTTCAACGCTATCTTGTTCACACAATGCCTACAAGTCTAAATCTGCATTTTCAGCCTTCTAGCTCTTTTCGTTAAGGAGATATTGCAAAGCATTTGGAAAAAATGTCAACGCGGTTTTCTCTAAGGCGGAATGAGCTGGGGCCGATTTTTCAACGCTATCTTGTTCACACAATGCCTACAAGTCTAAATCTGCATTTTCAGCCTTCTAGCTCTTTTCGTTAAGGAGATATTGCAAAGCATTTGGAAAAAATGTCAACGCGGTTTTCTCTAAGGCGGAATGAGCTGGGGCCGATTTTTCAACGTTATCTTGTTCACACAATGCCTACAAGTCTAAATCTGCATTTTCAGCCTTCTAGCTCTTTTCGTTAAGGAGATATTGCAAAGCATTTGGAAAAAATGTCAACGCGGTTTTCTCTAAGGCGGAATGAGCTGGGGCTGATTTTTCAACGCTATCTTGTTCACACAATGCCTACAAGTCTAAATCTGCATTTTCAGCCTTCTAGCTCTTTTCGTTAAGGAGATATTGCAAAGCATTTGGAAAAAATGTCAACGCGGTTTTCTCTAAGGCGGAATGAGCTGGGGCTGATTTTTCAACGCTATCTTGTTCACACAATGCCTACAAGTCTAAATCTGCATTTTCAGCCTTCTAGCTCTTTTCGTTAAGGAGATATTGCAAAGCATTTGGAAAAAATGTCAACGCGGTTTTCTCTAAGGCGGAATGAGCTGGGGCCGATTTTTCAACGCTATCTTGTTCACACAATGCCTACAAGTCTAAATCTGCATTTTCAGCCTTCTAGCTCTTTTCGTTAAGGAGATATTGCAAAGCATTTGGAAAAAATGTCAACGCGGTTTTCTCTAAGGCGGAATGAGCTGGGGCTGATTTTTCAACGCTATCTTGTTCACACAATGCCTACAAGTCTAAATCTGCATTTTCAGCCTTCTAGCTCTTTTCGTTAAGGAGATATTGCAAAGCATTTGGAAAAAATGTCAACGCGGTTTTCTCTAAGGCGGAATGAGCTGGGGCTGATTTTTCAACGCTATCTTGTTCACACAATGCCTACAAGTCTAAATCTGCATTTTCAGCCTTCTAGCTCTTTTCGTTAAGGAGATATTGCAAAGCATTTGGAAAAAATGTCAACGCGGTTTTCTCTAAGGCGGAATGAGCTGGGGCCGATTTTTCAACGCTATCTTGTTCACACAATGCCTACAAGTCTAAATCTGCATTTTCAGCCTTCTAGCTCTTTTCGTTAAGGAGATATTGCAAAGGCATTTGGAAAAAATGTCAACGCGGTTTTCTCTAAGGCGGAATGAGCTGGGGCTGATTTTTCAACGCTATCTTGTTCACACAATGCCTACAAGTCTAAATCTGCATTTTCAGCCTTCTAGCTCTTTTCGTTAAGGAGATATTGCAAAGCATTTGGAAAAAATGTCAACGCGGTTTTCTCTAAGGCGGAATGAGCTGGGGCTGATTTTTCAACGCTATCTTGTTCACACAATGCCTACAAGTCTAAATCTGCATTTTCAGCCTTCTAGCTCTTTTCGTTAAGGAGATATTGCAAAGCATTTGGAAAAAATGTCAACGCGGTTTTCTCTAAGGCGGAATGAGCTGGGGCTGATTTTTCAACGCTATCTTGTTCACACAATGCCTACAAGTCTAAATCTGCATTTTCAGCCTTCTAGCTCTTTTCGTTAAGGAGATATTGCAAAGCATTTGGAAAAAATGTCAACGCGGTTTTCTCTAAGGCGGAATGAGCTGGGGCTGATTTTTCAACGCTATCTTGTTCACACAATGCCTACAAGTCTAAATCTGCATTTTCAGCCTTCTAGCTCTTTTCGTTAAGGAGATATTGCAAAGCATTTGGAAAAAATGTCAACGCGGTTTTCTCTAAGGCGGAATGAGCTGGGGCCGATTTTTCAACGCTATCTTGTTCACACAATGCCTACAAGTCTAAATCTGCATTTTCAGCCTTCTAGCTCTTTTCGTTAAGGAGATATTGCAAAGCATTTGGAAAAAATGTCAACGCGGTTTTCTCTAAGGCGGAATGAGCTGGGGCTGATTTTTCAACGCTATCTTGTTCACACAATGCCTACAAGTCTAAATCTGCATTTTCAGCCTTCTAGCTCTTTTCGTTAAGGAGATATTGCAAAGCATTTGGAAAAAATGTCAACGCGGTTTTCTCTAAGGCGGAATGAGCTGGGGCTGATTTTTCAACGCTATCTTGTTCACACAATGCCTACAAGTCTAAATCTGCATTTTCAGCCTTCTAGCTCTTTTCGTTAAGGAGATATTGCAAAGCATTTGGAAAAAATGTCAACGCGGTTTTCTCTAAGGCGGAATAAGCTGGGGCCGATTTTTCAACGCTATCTTGTTCACACAATGCCTACAAGTCTAAATCTGCATTTTCAGCCTTCTAGCTCTTTTCGTTAAGGAGATATTGCAAAGGCATTTGGAAAAAATGTCAACGCGGTTTTCTCTAAGGCGGAATGAGCTGGGGCTGATTTTTCAACGCTATCTTGTTCACACAATGCCTACAAGTCTAAATCTGCATTTTCAGCCTTCTAGCTCTTTTCGTTAAGGAGATATTGCAAAGCATTTGGAAAAAATGTCAACGCGGTTTTCTCTAAGGCGGAATGAGCTGGGGCTGATTTTTCAACGCTATCTTGTTCACACAATGCCTACAAGTCTAAATCTGCGTTTTCAGCCTTCTAGCTCTTTTCGTTAAGGAGATATTGCAAAGCATTTGGAAAAAATGTCAACGCGGTTTTCTCTAAGGCGGAATGAGCTGGGGCTGATTTTTCAACGCTATCTTGTTCACACAATGCCTACAAGTCTAAATCTGCATTTTCAGCCTTCTAGCTCTTTTCGTTAAGGAGATATTGCAAAGCATTTGGAAAAAATGTCAACGCGGTTTTCTCTAAGGCGGAATGAGCTGGGGCTGATTTTTCAACGCTATCTTGTTCACACAATGCCTACAAGTCTAAATCTGCATTTTCAGCCTTCTAGCTCTTTTCGTTAAGGAGATATTGCAAAGGCATTTGGAAAAAATGTCAACGCGGTTTTCTCTAAGGCGGAATGAGCTGGGGCCTGATTTTTCAACGCTATCTTGTTCACACAATGCCTACAAGTCTAAATCTGCATTTTCAGCCTTCTAGCTCTTTTCGTTAAGGAGATATTGCAAAGCATTTGGAAAAAATGTCAACGCGGTTTTCTCTAAGGCGGAATGAGCTGGGGCCGATTTTTCAACGTTATCTTGTTCACACAATGCCTACAAGTCTAAATCTGCATTTTCAGCCTTCTAGCTCTTTTCGTTAAGGAGATATTGCAAAGCATTTGGAAAAAATGTCAACGCGGTTTTCTCTAAGGCGGAATGAGCTGGGGCTGATTTTTCAACGCTATCTTGTTCACACAATGCCTACAAGTCTAAATCTGCATTTTCAGCCTTCTAGCTCTTTTCGTTAAGGAGATATTGCAAAGCATTTGGAAAAAATGTCAACGCGGTTTTCTCTAAGGCGGAATAAGCTGGGGCCGATTTTTCAACGCTATCTTGTTCACACAATGCCTACAAGTCTAAATCTGCATTTTCAGCCTTCTAGCTCTTTTCGTTAAGGAGATATTGCAAAGGCATTTGGAAAAAATGTCAACGCGGTTTTCTCTAAGGCGGAATGAGCTGGGGCCGATTTTTCAACGCTATCTTGTTCACACAATGCCTACAAGTCTAAATCTGCATTTTCAGCCTTCTAGCTCTTTTCGTTAAGGAGATATTGCAAAGCATTTGGAAAAAATGTCAACGCGGTTTTCTCTAAGGCGGAATGAGCTGGGGCCGATTTTTCAACGCTATCTTGTTCACACAATGCCTACAAGTCTAAATCTGCATTTTCAGCCTTCTAGCTCTTTTCGTTAAGGAGATATTGCAAAGCATTTGGAAAAAATGTCAACGCGGTTTTCTCTAAGGCGGAATGAGCTGGGGCTGATTTTTCAACGCTATCTTGTTCACACAATGCCTACAAGTCTAAATCTGCATTTTCAGCCTTCTAGCTCTTTTCGTTAAGGAGATATTGCAAAGCATTTGGAAAAAATGTCAACGCGGTTTTCTCTAAGGCGGAATGAGCTGGGGCTGATTTTTCAACGCTATCTTGTTCACACAATGCCTACAAGTCTAAATCTGCATTTTCAGCCTTCTAGCTCTTTTCGTTAAGGAGATATTGCAAGGCATTTGGAAAAAATGTCAACGCGGTTTTCTCTAAGGCGGAATGAGCTGGGGCCGATTTTTCAACGCTATCTTGTTCACACAATGCCTACAAGTCTAAATCTGCATTTTCAGCCTTCTAGCTCTTTTCGTTAAGGAGATATTGCAAAGCATTTGGAAAAAATGTCAACGCGGTTTTCTCTAAGGCGGAATGAGCTTGGGCCGATTTTTCAACGCTATCTTGTTCACACAATGCCTACAAGTCTAAATCTGCATTTTCAGCCTTCTAGCTCTTTTCGTTAAGGAGATATTGCAAAGCATTTGGAAAAAATGTCAACGCGGTTTTCTCTAAGGCGGAATGAGCTGGGGCTGATTTTTCAACGCTATCTTGTTCACACAATGCCTACAAGTCTAAATCTGCATTTTCAGCCTTCTAGCTCTTTTCGTTAAGGAGATATTGCAAAGCATTTGGAAAAAATGTCAACGCGGTTTTCTCTAAGGCGGAATGAGCTGGGGCTGATTTTTCAACGCTATCTTGTTCACACAATGCCTACAAGTCTAAATCTGCATTTTCAGCCTTCTAGCTCTTTTCGTTAAGGAGATATTGCAAGGCATTTGGAAAAAATGTCAACGCGGTTTTCTCTAAGGCGGAATGAGCTGGGGCCGATTTTTCAACGCTATCTTGTTCACACAATGCCTACAAGTCTAAATCTGCATTTTCAGCCTTCTAGCTCTTTTCGTTAAGGAGATATTGCAAAGCATTTGGAAAAATGTCAACGCGGTTTTCTCTAAGGCGGAATGAGCTGGGGCCGATTTTTTCAACGCTATCTTGTTCACACAATGCCTACAAGTCTAAATCTGCATTTTCAGCCTTCTAGCTCTTTTCGTTAAGGAGATATTGCAAAGCATTTGGAAAAAATGTCAACGCGGTTTTCTCTAAGGCGGAATGAGCTGGGGCTGATTTTTCAACGCTATCTTGTTCACACAATGCCTACAAGTCTAAATCTGCATTTTCAGCCTTCTAGCTCTTTTCGTTAAGGAGATATTGCAAAGCATTTGGAAAAAATGTCAACGCGGTTTTCTCTAAGGCGGAATGAGCTGGGGCTGATTTTTCAACGCTATCTTGTTCACACAATGCCTACAAGTCTAAATCTGCATTTTCAGCCTTCTAACTCTTTTCGTTAAGGAGATATTGCAAAGCATTTGGAAAAAATGTCAACGCGGTTTTCTCTAAGGCGGAATAAGCTGGGGCCGATTTTTCAACGCTATCTTGTTCACACAATGCCTACAAGTCTAAATCTGCATTTTCAGCCTTCTAGCTCTTTTCGTTAAGGAGATATTGCAAAGGCATTTGGAAAAAATGTCAACGCGGTTTTCTCTAAGGCGGAATGAGCTGGGGCTGATTTTTCAACGCTATCTTGTTCACACAATGCCTACAAGTCTAAATCTGCGTTTTCAGCCTTCTAGCTCTTTTCGTTAAGGAGATATTGCAAAGCATTTGGAAAAAATGTCAACGCGGTTTTCTCTAAGGCGGAATGAGCTGGGGCCGATTTTTCAACGCTATCTTGTTCACACAATGCCTACAAGTCTAAATCTGCATTTTCAGCCTTCTAGCTCTTTTCGTTAAGGAGATATTGCAAAGCATTTGGAAAAAATGTCAACGCGGTTTTCTCTAAGGCGGAATGAGCTGGGGCCGATTTTTCAACGTTATCTTGTTCACACAATGCCTACAAGTCTAAATCTGCATTTTCAGCCTTCTAGCTCTTTTCGTTAAGGAGATATTGCAAAGCATTTGGAAAAAATGTCAACGCGGTTTTCTCTAAGGCGGAATGAGCTGGGGCTGATTTTTCAACGCTATCTTGTTCACACAATGCCTACAAGTCTAAATCTGCATTTTCAGCCTTCTAACTCTTTTCGTTAAGGAGATATTGCAAAGCATTTGGAAAAAATGTCAACGCGGTTTTCTCTAAGGCGGAATAAGCTGGGGACGATTTTTCAACGCTATCTTGTTCACACAATGCCTACAAGTCTAAATCTGCATTTTCAGCCTTCTAGCTCTTTTCGTTAAGGAGATATTGCAAGGCATTTGGAAAAAATGTCAACGCGGTTTTCTCTAAGGCGGAATGAGCTGGGGCCGATTTTTCAACGCTATCTTGTTCACACAATGCCTACAAGTCTAAATCTGCATTTTCAGCCTTCTAGCTCTTTTCGTTAAGGAGATATTGCAAAGCATTTGGAAAAAATGTCAACGCGGTTTTCTCTAAGGCGGAATGAGCTGGGGCCGATTTTTCAACGTTATCTTGTTCACACAATGCCTACAAGTCTAAATCTGCATTTTCAGCCTTCTAGCTCTTTTCGTTAAGGAGATATTGCAAAGCATTTGGAAAAAATGTCAACGCGGTTTTCTCTAAGGCGGAATGAGCTGGGGCCGATTTTTCAACGTTATCTTGTTCACACAATGCCTACAAGTCTAAATCTGCATTTTCAGCCTTCTAGCTCTTTTCGTTGAGGAGATATTGCAAAGCATTTGGAAAAAATGTCAACGCGGTTTTCTCTAAGGCGGAATGAGCTGGGGCTGATTTTTCAACGCTATCTTGTTCACACAATGCCTACAAGTCTAAATCTGCATTTTCAGCCTTCTAGCTCTTTTCGTTAAGGAGATATTGCAAAGCATTTGGAAAAAATGTCAACGCGGTTTTCTCTAAGGCGGAATGAGCTGGGGCCGATTTTTCAACGTTATCTTGTTCACACAATGCCTACAAGTCTAAATCTGCATTTTCAGCCTTCTAGCTCTTTTCGTTAAGGAGATATTGCAAAGCATTTGGAAAAAATGTCAACGCGGTTTTCTCTAAGGCGGAATGAGCTGGGGCTGATTTTTCAACGCTATCTTGTTCACACAATGCCTACAAGTCTAAATCTGCATTTTCAGCCTTCTAACTCTTTTCGTTAAGGAGATATTGCAAAGCATTTGGAAAAAATGTCAACGCGGTTTTCTCTAAGGCGGAATAAGCTGGGGCCGATTTTTCAACGCTATCTTGTTCACACAATGCCTACAAGTCTAAATCTGCATTTTCAGCCTTCTAGCTCTTTTCGTTAAGGAGATATTGCAAGGCATTTGGAAAAAATGTCAACGCGGTTTTCTCTAAGGCGGAATGAGCTGGGGCCGATTTTTCAACGCTATCTTGTTCACACAATGCCTACAAGTCTAAATCTGCATTTTCAGCCTTCTAGCTCTTTTCGTTAAGGAGATATTGCAAAGCATTTGGAAAAAATGTCAACGCGGTTTTCTCTAAGGCGGAATGAGCTGGGGCCGATTTTTCAACGCTATCTTGTTCACACAATGCCTACAAGTCTAAATCTGCATTTTCAGCCTTCTAGCTCTTTTCGTTAAGGAGATATTGCAAAGCATTTGGAAAAAATGTCAACGCGGTTTTCTCTAAGGCGGAATGAGCTGGGGCTGATTTTTCAACGCTATCTTGTTCACACAATGCCTACAAGTCTAAATCTGCATTTTCAGCCTTCTAGCTCTTTTCGTTAAGGAGATATTGCAAAGCATTTGGAAAAAATGTCAACGCGGTTTTCTCTAAGGCGGAATGAGCTGGGGCTGATTTTTCAACGCTATCTTGTTCACACAATGCCTACAAGTCTAAATCTGCATTTTCAGCCTTCTAGCTCTTTTCGTTAAGGAGATATTGCAAGGCATTTGGAAAAAATGTCAACGCGGTTTTCTCTAAGGCGGAATGAGCTGGGGCCGATTTTTCAACGCTATCTTGTTCACACAATGCCTACAAGTCTAAATCTGCATTTTCAGCCTTCTAGCTCTTTTCGTTAAGGAGATATTGCAAAGCATTTGGAAAAAATGTCAACGCGGTTTTCTCTAAGGCGGAATGAGCTGGGGCCGATTTTTTAACGCTATCTTGTTCACACAATGCCTACAAGTCTAAATCTGCATTTTCAGCCTTCTAGCTCTTTTCGTTAAGGAGATATTGCAAAGCATTTGGAAAAAATGTCAACGCGGTTTTCTCTAAGGCGGAATGAGCTGGGGCTGATTTTTCAACGCTATCTTGTTCACACAATGCCTACAAGTCTAAATCTGCATTTTCAGCCTTCTAGCTCTTTTCGTTAAGGAGATATTGCAAAGCATTTGGAAAAAATGTCAACGCGGTTTTCTCTAAGGCGGAATGAGCTGGGGCTGATTTTTCAACGCTATCTTGTTCACACAATGCCTACAAGTCTAAATCTGCATTTTCAGCCTTCTAACTCTTTTCGTTAAGGAGATATTGCAAAGCATTTGGAAAAAATGTCAACGCGGTTTTCTCTAAGGCGGAATAAGCTGGGGCCGATTTTTCAACGCTATCTTGTTCACACAATGCCTACAAGTCTAAATCTGCATTTTCAGCCTTCTAGCTCTTTTCGTTAAGGAGATATTGCAAGGCATTTGGAAAAAATGTCAACGCGGTTTTCTCTAAGGCGGAATGAGCTGGGGCTGATTTTTCAACGCTATCTTGTTCACACAATGCCTACAAGTCTAAATCTGCGTTTTCAGCCTTCTAGCTCTTTTCGTTAAGGAGATATTGCAAAGCATTTGGAAAAAATGTCAACGCGGTTTTCTCTAAGGCGGAATGAGCTGGGGCCGATTTTTCAACGCTATCTTGTTCACACAATGCCTACAAGTCTAAATCTGCATTTTCAGCCTTCTAGCTCTTTTCGTTAAGGAGATATTGCAAAGCATTTGGAAAAAATGTCAACGCGGTTTTCTCTAAGGCGGAATGAGCTGGGGCCGATTTTTCAACGTTATCTTGTTCACACAATGCCTACAAGTCTAAATCTGCATTTTCAGCCTTCTAGCTCTTTTCGTTAAGGAGATATTGCAAAGCATTTGGAAAAAATGTCAACGCGGTTTTCTCTAAGGCGGAATGAGCTGGGGCTGATTTTTCAACGCTATCTTGTTCACACAATGCCTACAAGTCTAAATCTGCATTTTCAGCCTTCTAACTCTTTTCGTTAAGGAGATATTGCAAAGCATTTGGAAAAAATGTCAACGCGGTTTTCTCTAAGGCGGAATAAGCTGGGGCCGATTTTTCAACGCTATCTTGTTCACACAATGCCTACAAGTCTAAATCTGCATTTTCAGCCTTCTAGCTCTTTTCGTTAAGGAGATATTGCAAGGCATTTGGAAAAAATGTCAACGCGGTTTTCTCTAAGGCGGAATGAGCTGGGGCCGATTTTTCAACGTTATCTTGTTCACACAATGCCTACAAGTCTAAATCTGCATTTTCAGCCTTCTAACTCTTTTCGTTAAGGAGATATTGCAAAGCATTTGGAAAAAATGTCAACGCGGTTTTCTCTAAGGCGGAATAAGCTGGGGCCGATTTTTCAACGCTATCTTGTTCACACAATGCCTACAAGTCTAAATCTGCATTTTCAGCCTTCTAGCTCTTTTCGTTAAGGAGATATTGCAAGGCATTTGGAAAAAATGTCAACGCGGTTTTCTCTAAGGCGGAATGAGCTGGGGCCGATTTTTCAACGCTATCTTGTTCACACAATGCCTACAAGTCTAAATCTGCATTTTCAGCCTTCTAGTTTTTTTCGTTAAGGAGATATTGCAAAGCATTTGGAAAAAATGTCAACGCGGTTTTCTCTAAGGCGGAATGAGCTGGGGCCGATTTTTTAACGCTATCTTGTTCACACAATGCCTACAAGTCTAAATCTGCATTTTCAGCCTTCTAGCTCTTTTCGTTAAGGAGATATTGCAAGGCATTTGGAAAAAATGTCAACGCGGTTTTCTCTAAGGCGGAATGAGCTGGGGCTGATTTTTCAACGCTATCTTGTTCACACAATGCCTACAAGTCTAAATCTGCGTTTTCAGCCTTCTAGCTCTTTTCGTTAAGGAGATATTGCAAAGCATTTGGAAAAAATGTCAACGCGGTTTTCTCTAAGGCGGAATGAGCTGGGGCCGATTTTTCAACGCTATCTTGTTCACACAATGCCTACAAGTCTAAATCTGCATTTTCAGCCTTCTAGCTCTTTTCGTTAAGGAGATATTGCAAAGCATTTGGAAAAAATGTCAACGCGGTTTTCTCTAAGGCGGAATGAGCTGGGGCCGATTTTTCAACGTTATCTTGTTCACACAATGCCTACAAGTCTAAATCTGCATTTTCAGCCTTCTAGCTCTTTTCGTTAAGGAGATATTGCAAAGCATTTGGAAAAAATGTCAACGCGGTTTTCTCTAAGGCGGAATGAGCTGGGGCTGATTTTTCAACGCTATCTTGTTCACACAATGCCTACAAGTCTAAATCTGCATTTTCAGCCTTCTAACTCTTTTCGTTAAGGAGATATTGCAAAGCATTTGGAAAAAATGTCAACGCGGTTTTCTCTAAGGCGGAATAAGCTGGGGCCGATTTTTCAACGCTATCTTGTTCACACAATGCCTACAAGTCTAAATCTGCATTTTCAGCCTTCTAGCTCTTTTCGTTAAGGAGATATTGCAAGGCATTTGGAAAAAATGTCAACGCGGTTTTCTCTAAGGCGGAATGAGCTGGGGCCGATTTTTCAACGTTATCTTGTTCACACAATGCCTACAAGTCTAAATCTGCATTTTCAGCCTTCTAGCTCTTTTCGTTAAGGAGATATTGCAAAGCATTTGGAAAAAATGTCAACGCGGTTTTCTCTAAGGCGGAATGAGCTGGGGCTGATTTTTCAACGCTATCTTGTTCACACAATGCCTACAAGTCTAAATCTGCATTTTCAGCCTTCTAACTCTTTTCGTTAAGGAGATATTGCAAAGCATTTGGAAAAAATGTCAACGCGGTTTTCTCTAAGGCGGAATAAGCTGGGGCCGATTTTTCAACGCTATCTTGTTCACACAATGCCTACAAGTCTAAATCTGCATTTTCAGCCTTCTAGCTCTTTTCGTTAAGGAGATATTGCAAGGCATTTGGAAAAAATGTCAACGCGGTTTTCTCTAAGGCGGAATGAGCTGGGGCCGATTTTTCAACGCTATCTTGTTCACACAATGCCTACAAGTCTAAATCTGCATTTTCAGCCTTCTAGTTTTTTTCGTTAAGGAGATATTGCAAAGCATTTGGAAAAAATGTCAACGCGGTTTTCTCTAAGGCGGAATGAGCTGGGGCCGATTTTTTAACGCTATCTTGTTCACACAATGCCTACAAGTCTAAATCTGCATTTTCAGCCTTCTAGCTCTGTTCGTTAAGGAGATATTGCAAAGCATTTGGAAAAAATGTCAACGCGGTTTTCTCTAAGGCGGAATGAGCTGGGGCTGATTTTTCAACGCTATCTTGTTCACACAATGCCTACAAGTCTAAATCTGCATTTTCAGCCTTCTAGCTCTTTTCGTTAAGGAGATATTGCAAAGCATTTGGAAAAAATGTCAACGCGGTTTTCTCTAAGGCGGAATGAGCTGGGGCCGATTTTTCAACGCTATCTTGTTCACACAATGCCTACAAGTCTAAATCTGCATTTTCAGCCTTCTAGCTCTTTTCGTTAAGGAGATATTGCAAAGCATTTGGAAAAAATGTCAACGCGGTTTTCTCTAAGGCGGAATGAGCTGGGGCCGATTTTTCAACGCTATCTTGTTCACACAATGCCTACAAGTCTAAATCTGCATTTTCAGCCTTCTAGCTCTTTTCGTTAAGGAGATATTGCAAAGCATTTGGAAAAAATGTCAACGCGGTTTTCTCTAAGGCGGAATGAGCTGGGGCTGATTTTTCAACGCTATCTTGTTCACACAATGCCTACAAGTCTAAATCTGCATTTTCAGCCTTCTAGCTCTTTTCGTTAAGGAGATATTGCAAAGCATTTGGAAAAAATGTCAACGCGGTTTTCTCTAAGGCGGAATGAGCTGGGGCTGATTTTTCAACGCTATCTTGTTCACACAATGCCTACAAGTCTAAATCTGCATTTTCAGCCTTCTAGCTCTTTTCGTTAAGGAGATATTGCAAGGCATTTGGAAAAAATGTCAACGCGGTTTTCTCTAAGGCGGAATGAGCTGGGGCCGATTTTTCAACGCTATCTTGTTCACACAATGCCTACAAGTCTAAATCTGCATTTTCAGCCTTCTAGCTCTTTTCGTTAAGGAGATATTGCAAAGCATTTGGAAAAAATGTCAACGCGGTTTTCTCTAAGGCGGAATGAGCTGGGGCCGATTTTTTAACGCTATCTTGTTCACACAATGCCTACAAGTCTAAATCTGCATTTTCAGCCTTCTAGCTCTTTTCGTTAAGGAGATATTGCAAAGCATTTGGAAAAAATGTCAACGCGGTTTTCTCTAAGGCGGAATGAGCTGGGGCTGATTTTTCAACGCTATCTTGTTCACACAATGCCTACAAGTCTAAATCTGCATTTTCAGCCTTCTAGCTCTTTTCGTTAAGGAGATATTGCAAAGCATTTGGAAAAAATGTCAACGCGGTTTTCTCTAAGGCGGAATGAGCTGGGGCTGATTTTTCAACGCTATCTTGTTCACACAATGCCTACAAGTCTAAATCTGCATTTTCAGCCTTCTAACTCTTTTCGTTAAGGAGATATTGCAAAGCATTTGGAAAAAATGTCAACGCGGTTTTCTCTAAGGCGGAATAAGCTGGGGCCGATTTTTCAACGCTATCTTGTTCACACAATGCCTACAAGTCTAAATCTGCATTTTCAGCCTTCTAGCTCTTTTCGTTAAGGAGATATTGCAAGGCATTTGGAAAAAATGTCAACGCGGTTTTCTCTAAGGCGGAATGAGCTGGGGCTGATTTTTCAACGCTATCTTGTTCACACAATGCCTACAAGTCTAAATCTGCGTTTTCAGCCTTCTAGCTCTTTTCGTTAAGGAGATATTGCAAAGCATTTGGAAAAAATGTCAACGCGGTTTTCTCTAAGGCGGAATGAGCTGGGGCCGATTTTTCAACGCTATCTTGTTCACACAATGCCTACAAGTCTAAATCTGCATTTTCAGCCTTCTAGCTCTTTTCGTTAAGGAGATATTGCAAAGCATTTGGAAAAAATGTCAACGCGGTTTTCTCTAAGGCGGAATGAGCTGGGGCCGATTTTTCAACGTTATCTTGTTCACACAATGCCTACAAGTCTAAATCTGCATTTTCAGCCTTCTAGCTCTTTTCGTTAAGGAGATATTGCAAAGCATTTGGAAAAAATGTCAACGCGGTTTTCTCTAAGGCGGAATGAGCTGGGGCTGATTTTTCAACGCTATCTTGTTCACACAATGCCTACAAGTCTAAATCTGCATTTTCAGCCTTCTAACTCTTTTCGTTAAGGAGATATTGCAAAGCATTTGGAAAAAATGTCAACGCGGTTTTCTCTAAGGCGGAATAAGCTGGGGCCGATTTTTCAACGCTATCTTGTTCACACAATGCCTACAAGTCTAAATCTGCATTTTCAGCCTTCTAGCTCTTTTCGTTAAGGAGATATTGCAAGGCATTTGGAAAAAATGTCAACGCGGTTTTCTCTAAGGCGGAATGAGCTGGGGCCGATTTTTCAACGCTATCTTGTTCACACAATGCCTACAAGTCTAAATCTGCATTTTCAGCCTTCTAGCTCTTTTCGTTAAGGAGAAATTGCAAAGCATTTGGAAAAAATGTCAACGCGGTTTTCTCTAAGGCGGAATGAGCTGGGGCCGATTTTTTAACGCTATCTTGTTCACACAATGCCTACAAGTCTAAATCTGCATTTTCAGCCTTCTAGCTCTTTTCGTTAAGGAGATATTGCAAAGCATTTGGAAAAAATGTCAACGCGGTTTTCTCTAAGGCGGAATGAGCTGGGGCTGATTTTTCAACGCTATCTTGTTCACACAATGCCTACAAGTCTAAATCTGCATTTTCAGCCTTCTAGCTCTTTTCGTTAAGGAGATATTGCAAAGCATTTGGAAAAAATGTCAACGCGGTTTTCTCTAAGGCGGAATGAGCTGGGGCCGATTTTTCAACGTTATCTTGTTCACACAATGCCTACAAGTCTAAATCTGCATTTTCAGCCTTCTAGCTCTTTTCGTTAAGGAGATATTGCAAAGCATTTGGAAAAAATGTCAACGCGGTTTTCTCTAAGGCGGAATGAGCTGGGGCCGATTTTTCAACGTTATCTTGTTCACACAATGCCTACAAGTCTAAATCTGCATTTTCAGCCTTCTAGCTCTTTTCGTTAAGGAGATATTGCAAAGCATTTGGAAAAAATGTCAACGCGGTTTTCTCTAAGGCGGAATGAGCTGGGGCTGATTTTTCAACGCTATCTTGTTCACACAATGCCTACAAGTCTAAATCTGTATTTTCAGCCTTCTAGCTCTTTTCGTTAAGGAGATATTGCAAAGCATTTGGAAAAAATGTCAACGCGGTTTTCTCTAAGGCGGAATGAGCTGGGGCCGATTTTTCAACGCTATCTTGTTCACACAATGCCTACAAGTCTAAATCTGCATTTTCAGCCTTCTAGCTCTTTTCGTTAAGGAGATATTGCAAAGCATTTGGAAAAAATGTCAACGCGGTTTTCTTTAAGGCGGAATGAGCTGGGGCCGATTTTTCAACGTTATCTTGTTCACACAATGCCTACAAGTCTAAATCTGCATTTTCAGCCTTCTAGCTCTTTTCGTTAAGGAGATATTGCAAAGCATTTGGAAAAAATGTCAACGCGGTTTTCTCTAAGGCGGAATGAGCTGGGGCTGATTTTTCAACGCTATCTTGTTCACACAATGCCTACAAGTCTAAATCTGCATTTTCAGCCTTCTAGCTCTTTTCGTTAAGGAGATATTGCAAAGCATTTGGAAAAAATGTCAACGCGGTTTTCTCTAAGGCGGAATGAGCTGGGGCCGATTTTTCAACGTTATCTTGTTCACACAATGCCTACAAGTCTAAATCTGCATTTTCAGCCTTCTAGCTCTTTTCGTTGAGGAGATATTGCAAAGCATTTGGAAAAAATGTCAACGCGGTTTTCTCTAAGGCGGAATGAGCTGGGGCTGATTTTTCAACGCTATCTTGTTCACACAATGCCTACAAGTCTAAATCTGCATTTTCAGCCTTCTAGCTCTTTTCGTTAAGGAGATATTGCAAAGCATTTGGAAAAAATGTCAACGCGGTTTTCTCTAAGGCGGAATGAGCTGGGGCCGATTTTTCAACGCTATCTTGTTCACACAATGCCTACAAGTCTAAATCTGCATTTTCAGCCTTCTAGCTCTTTTCGTTAAGGAGATATTGCAAAGCATTTGGAAAAAATGTCAACGCGGTTTTCTCTAAGGCGGAATGAGCTGGGGCCGATTTTTCAACGTTATCTTGTTCACACAATGCCTACAAGTCTAAATCTGCATTTTCAGCCTTCTAGCTCTTTTCGTTAAGGAGATATTGCAAAGCATTTGGAAAAAATGTCAACGCGGTTTTCTCTAAGGCGGAATGAGCTGGGGCTGATTTTTCAACGCTATCTTGTTCACACAATGCCTACAAGTCTAAATCTGCATTTTCAGCCTTCTAACTCTTTTCGTTAAGGAGATATTGCAAAGCATTTGGAAAAAATGTCAACGCGGTTTTCTCTAAGGCGGAATAAGCTGGGGCCGATTTTTCAACGCTATCTTGTTCACACAATGCCTACAAGTCTAAATCTGCATTTTCAGCCTTCTAGCTCTTTTCGTTAAGGAGATATTGCAAGGCATTTGGAAAAAATGTCAACGCGGTTTTCTCTAAGGCGGAATGAGCTGGGGCCGATTTTTCAACGCTATCTTGTTCACACAATGCCTACAAGTCTAAATCTGCATTTTCAGCCTTCTAGCTCTTTTCGTTAAGGAGATATTGCAAAGCATTTGGAAAAAATGTCAACGCGGTTTTCTCTAAGGCGGAATGAGCTGGGGCCGATTTTTTAACGCTATCTTGTTCACACAATGCCTACAAGTCTAAATCTGCATTTTCAGCCTTCTAGCTCTTTTCGTTAAGGAGATATTGCAAAGCATTTGGAAAAAATGTCAACGCGGTTTTCTCTAAGGCGGAATGAGCTGGGGCTGATTTTTCAACGCTATCTTGTTCACACAATGCCTACAAGTCTAAATCTGCATTTTCAGCCTTCTAGCTCTTTTCGTTAAGGAGATATTGCAAAGCATTTGGAAAAAATGTCAACGCGGTTTTCTCTAAGGCGGAATGAGCTGGGGCCGATTTTTCAACGTTATCTTGTTCACACAATGCCTACAAGTCTAAATCTGCATTTTCAGCCTTCTAGCTCTTTTCGTTAAGGAGATATTGCAAAGCATTTGGAAAAAATGTCAACGCGGTTTTCTCTAAGGCGGAATGAGCTGGGGCCGATTTTTCAACGTTATCTTGTTCACACAATGCCTACAAGTCTAAATCTGCATTTTCAGCCTTCTAGCTCTTTTCGTTAAGGAGATATTGCAAAGCATTTGGAAAAAATGTCAACGCGGTTTTCTCTAAGGCGGAATGAGCTGGGGCTGATTTTTCAACGCTATCTTGTTCACACAATGCCTACAAGTCTAAATCTGTATTTTCAGCCTTCTAGCTCTTTTCGTTAAGGAGATATTGCAAAGCATTTGGAAAAAATGTCAACGCGGTTTTCTCTAAGGCGGAATGAGCTGGGGCCGATTTTTCAACGCTATCTTGTTCACACAATGCCTACAAGTCTAAATCTGCATTTTCAGCCTTCTAGCTCTTTTCGTTAAGGAGATATTGCAAAGCATTTGGAAAAAATGTCAACGCGGTTTTCTTTAAGGCGGAATGAGCTGGGGCCGATTTTTCAACGTTATCTTGTTCACACAATGCCTACAAGTCTAAATCTGCATTTTCAGCCTTCTAGCTCTTTTCGTTAAGGAGATATTGCAAAGCATTTGGAAAAAATGTCAACGCGGTTTTCTCTAAGGCGGAATGAGCTGGGGCTGATTTTTCAACGCTATCTTGTTCACACAATGCCTACAAGTCTAAATCTGCATTTTCAGCCTTCTAGCTCTTTTCGTTAAGGAGATATTGCAAAGCATTTGGAAAAAATGTCAACGCGGTTTTCTCTAAGGCGGAATGAGCTGGGGCCGATTTTTCAACGTTATCTTGTTCACACAATGCCTACAAGTCTAAATCTGCATTTTCAGCCTTCTAGCTCTTTTCGTTGAGGAGATATTGCAAAGCATTTGGAAAAAATGTCAACGCGGTTTTCTCTAAGGCGGAATGAGCTGGGGCTGATTTTTCAACGCTATCTTGTTCACACAATGCCTACAAGTCTAAATCTGCATTTTCAGCCTTCTAGCTCTTTTCGTTAAGGAGATATTGCAAAGCATTTGGAAAAAATGTCAACGCGGTTTTCTCTAAGGCGGAATGAGCTGGGGCCGATTTTTCAACGTTATCTTGTTCACACAATGCCTACAAGTCTAAATCTGCATTTTCAGCCTTCTAGCTCTTTTCGTTAAGGAGATATTGCAAAGCATTTGGAAAAAATGTCAACGCGGTTTTCTCTAAGGCGGAATGAGCTGGGGCTGATTTTTCAACGCTATCTTGTTCACACAATGCCTACAAGTCTAAATCTGCATTTTCAGCCTTCTAACTCTTTTCGTTAAGGAGATATTGCAAAGCATTTGGAAAAAATGTCAACGCGGTTTTCTCTAAGGCGGAATAAGCTGGGGCCGATTTTTCAACGCTATCTTGTTCACACAATGCCTACAAGTCTAAATCTGCATTTTCAGCCTTCTAGCTCTTTTCGTTAAGGAGATATTGCAAGGCATTTGGAAAAAATGTCAACGCGGTTTTCTCTAAGGCGGAATGAGCTGGGGCCGATTTTTCAACGCTATCTTGTTCACACAATGCCTACAAGTCTAAATCTGCATTTTCAGCCTTCTAGCTCTTTTCGTTAAGGAGATATTGCAAAGCATTTGGAAAAAATGTCAACGCGGTTTTCTCTAAGGCGGAATGAGCTGGGGCCGATTTTTCAACGCTATC
Source organism: Crinia signifera (assembly GCF_055691185.1). Lineage (NCBI taxonomy): Eukaryota > Metazoa > Chordata > Amphibia > Anura > Myobatrachidae > Crinia > Crinia signifera. The sequence goes on from NW_028142613.1 coordinate 20,445, forward strand.
TTGTTCACACAATGCCTACAAGTCTAAATCTGCATTTTCAGCCTTCTAGCTCTTTTCGTTAAGGAGATATTGCAAAGCATTTGGAAAAAATGTCAACGCGGTTTTCTCTAAGGCGGAATGAGCTGGGGCTGATTTTTCAACGCTATCTTGTTCACACAATGCCTACAAGTCTAAATCTGCATTTTCAGCCTTCTAGCTCTTTTCGTTAAGGAGATATTGCAAAGCATTTGGAAAAAATGTCAACGCGGTTTTCTCTAAGGCGGAATGAGCTGGGGCTGATTTTTCAACGCTATCTTGTTCACACAATGCCTACAAGTCTAAATCTGCATTTTCAGCCTTCTAGCTCTTTTCGTTAAGGAGATATTGCAAGGCATTTGGAAAAAATGTCAACGCGGTTTTCTCTAAGGCGGAATGAGCTGGGGCCGATTTTTCAACGCTATCTTGTTCACACAATGCCTACAAGTCCAAATCTGCATTTTCAGCCTTCTAGCTCTTTTCGTTAAGGAGATATTGCAAAGCATTTGGAAAAAATGTCAACGCGGTTTTCTCTAAGGCGGAATGAGCTGGGGCCGATTTTTTAACGCTATCTTGTTCACACAATGCCTACAAGTCTAAATCTGCATTTTCAGCCTTCTAGCTCTTTTCGTTAAGGAGATATTGCAAAGCATTTGGAAAAAATGTCAACGCGGTTTTCTCTAAGGCGGAATGAGCTGGGGCTGATTTTTCAACGCTATCTTGTTCACACAATGCCTACAAGTCTAAATCTGCATTTTCAGCCTTCTAGCTCTTTTCGTTAAGGAGATATTGCAAAGCATTTGGAAAAAATGTCAACGCGGTTTTCTCTAAGGCGGAATGAGCTGGGGCTGATTTTTCAACGCTATCTTGTTCACACAATGCCTACAAGTCTAAATCTGCATTTTCAGCCTTCTAGCTCTTTTCGTTAAGGAGATATTGCAAAGCATTTGGAAAAAATGTCAACGCGGTTTTCTCTAAGGCGGAATGAGCTGGGGCCGATTTTTCAACGTTATCTTGTTCACACAATGCCTACAAGTCTAAATCTGCATTTTCAGCCTTCTAGCTCTTTTCGTTAAGGAGATATTGCAAAGCATTTGGAAAAAATGTCAACGCGGTTTTCTCTAAGGCGGAATGAGCTGGGGCTGATTTTTCAACGCTATCTTGTTCACACAATGCCTACAAGTCTAAATCTGCATTTTCAGCATTCTAACTCTTTTCGTTAAGGAGATATTGCAAAGCATTTGGAAAAAATGTCAACGCGGTTTTCTCTAAGGCGGAATAAGCTGGGGCCGATTTTTCAACGCTATCTTGTTCACACAATGCCTACAAGTCTAAATCTGCATTTTCAGCATTCTAACTCTTTTCGTTAAGGAGATATTGCAAAGCATTTGGAAAAAATGTCAACGCGGTTTTCTCTAAGGCGGAATAAGCTGGGGCCGATTTTTCAACGCTATCTTGTTCACACAATGCCTACAAGTCTAAATCTGCATTTTCAGCCTTCTAGCTCTTTTCGTTAAGGAGATATTGCAAAGCATTTGGAAAAAATGTCAACGCGGTTTTCTCTAAGGCGGAATGAGCTGGGGCTGATTTTTCAACGCTATCTTGTTCACACAATGCCTACAAGTCTAAATCTGCATTTTCAGCCTTCTAGCTCTTTTCGTTAAGGAGATATTGCAAAGCATTTGGAAAAAATGTCAACGCGGTTTTCTCTAAGGCGGAATGAGCTGGGGCTGATTTTTCAACGCTATCTTGTTCACACAATGCCTACAAGTCTAAATCTGCATTTTCAGCATTCTAACTCTTTTCGTTAAGGAGATATTGCAAAGCATTTGGAAAAAATGTCAACGCGGTTTTCTCTAAGGCGGAATAAGCTGGGGCCGATTTTTCAACGCTATCTTGTTCACACAATGCCTACAAGTCTAAATCTGCATTTTCAGCATTCTAACTCTTTTCGTTAAGGAGATATTGCAAAGCATTTGGAAAAAATGTCAACGCGGTTTTCTCTAAGGCGGAATGAGCTGGGGCCGATTTTTCAACGCTATCTTGTTCACACAATGCCTACAAGTCTAAATCTGCATTTTCAGCCTTCTAGCTCTTTTCGTTAAGGAGATATTGCAAAGCATTTGGAAAAAATGTCAACGCGGTTTTCTCTAAGGCGGAATGAGCTGGGGCTGATTTTTCAACGCTATCTTGTTCACACAATGCCTACAAGTCTAAATCTGCATTTTCAGCCTTCTAGCTCTTTTCGTTAAGGAGATATTGCAAGGCATTTGGAAAAAATGTCAACGCGGTTTTCTCTAAGGCGGAATGAGCTGGGGCCGATTTTTCAACGCTATCTTGTTCACACAATGCCTACAAGTCCAAATCTGCATTTTCAGCCTTCTAGCTCTTTTCGTTAAGGAGATTGTGGCCGGAGAGCCCAGCACACGGGGTTAATGGCGGCTACAGCACTGAAGGGGTTAACTATCCGTGCTTTGCCGTTATTCAGAACAAGGGCACTTGCCCTGTTTTAAACTGTATTAGTAGCACTGAGCTGGGACAGGACCCCTGCTGCAGTGCTGATGTAAGTTATAGCACTGAGCTGGGCACCCGGCACACATATCATATGTATTTGTGTAATATATGTTTGGCACTGAGCTAGGACTGCATCATATATTGTGTATTGAATATTGAATATTGAGGAATGCATTCTGGACTTACAATGCACTTTGTACATTTCTGAGGGGAAGGAATTTAGCAATCTTGGTGATGAGGAAATGAAATGCTAATTTGCCTCTCTTGCCAGAATGTCTGTAAGTGTCCAAAACACAGCAGGGAGTAGGCTCTGTATCTGAAGCACTGTGTAAAAGGTGATAAAAAGGAAATTTGTGTACCTGAGCCCAGGACATCCTGTGTGTGAGGTGTTGATAAGGCACAGACATTTGTGCTTCGTTATGTAAACGTGTCCAGGAGATAAATATCTCCCCTGTTCCTGGAAGTTATGTATTCTAAGGAAATTGGACTTATCCTTTGTAGTATGTAATCTTGGTTCGTTATGCACTGGAAGTAACATATCAGATTGAGATGCAAATTGTAAATGTATGGGGAGGATCTGACAATGTCAAAGAGTTTTCTGCCTATATAAGCAGGGCCCTGTGAGCCCAAAGTGGTACTCTGTTCTACCTGTCCTGCTGTAAACATTCTGCTGTATGCTGCACTCTCCTATTCTAGGAGAGAGTTCTTTTAAGAACTTTGAGCAAATAAACATCTTCTTGCCTCAAGACGTCTCTGCCATCTTGCGACTAACAGAATTACCGCAATAATTCCGTTCTCCGGCTGTTCTGGGTAAAGGTATCCAGCGTCCTCCAAGCTCCGCTCTGCCAGCTACCGAAGCAGAGGTCTGGTCCGTGAACCAGAGGGGAAGCCACTGACGCCAGCCAGGAGTGTGTCAGCAGCGCGTCGACGCATACACTCCCGCAGGTAGTACTCAGGTGCCAGCAGTTGGCCCTGAGGAGGTAACCGTGGTTCCAGGCGCCACGTATAAGGAGTCTGGTGGTGGCAGCGATACCCCGCCCACTGCGTAGTGGGCGGAGTCAGTAACAGGCGGTTGCTGACGGTAACAGGGAATCCCCAATTGGCACGGTCCCGTGAGACCTGGTACCGCAATCTGTGGACCCGAAGGGCGTAGCCAGAGCTAAGGGCAGGCGTCCGGTCACAGAAATTGGTGGCACAGCGGTGGGATATCCCAGGCGGCTTTCCGGTTACCCGATTGGAGAAGCCGAGTTACTCAGGGAGGAGTAACTGCAGCCAGGAGAACGCACAAGATGGCGGACTTCAGCGGCATGTCGAAGGACGACTTGGAGGTGGTGTGCCGACAGAGAGGAGTGGAGATCCCCTACAAGGCAACCAGAAGCGAGATGAGGGCGGCACTCGAGAGCTGGGCGGAGACACATCAGGAGGAGGAACACGATGACGGCAATGACCCCGCTGACGACCTCCATGAGGACCTGGTGAGACACCCAAGCCCTACCCCCTCTGTCAGCAGCCAAGTGTCCCAGCATTCCCTAGCAGAGCCAGGATCCCCGCGTCCCAGGGTGGACGGCACGGATAGCCTAGCGGATCGGCTAGCGGAATTAGGGGAGAGGGCAACGGAACAAGAACGCATGCTCATCATTCGGATGTGGCATGCGGAGCGGGCACCACAGGCTGTGGTACCCCGGGCGCCGTTGTCAGCTGCTACCCACCGAGTGGGATGGATTCAGTTTGCTAAGTTTGCCGACAGCGATGGGGACATTGATGGACATTTGCAAGTTTTTGAGAGGACTTGTAAACTACATGATTTGCCCAAACAGGAGTGGGTAAGACACCTTGTGCCCACCCTGCATGGAGAGGCCTTGGAGGCCTATCGAGGAGTGGCCAATGAGGACTGCGGGGACTATGATGTTGTCGCCAAGGCCCTCCTCCAACGATTTTTTGTAACTCCTGAGTCCTACAGGAAAAAGTTTCGGGACTTGCCAAAGAATCCTGGCAGCACCCATGAGCAGTTTGCCACCCAGCTGCGGCAGTATTTGGTGAAGTGGGTGCAGGAATCAAAGGCCACAACCTGGGACACCCTGATTGATGTGATCTGCAGGGAGCAGTTCTACCGCAGGTGTGCCCAGGAAGTGAAGGAGTGGGTGCTAGATCGGGAGCCACCGAGCGTAAAGATGGCTGCCCAGCTAGCGGACAAGTATGTGGCAATTCGGTCACAGGGGCTGAAACGCCCAAGTAGCAGCCCACTACAAAGGACTGTACCACAAGGGGGACACCCCTCTTCAGCTCATCGCCCCCCAAAGCAAGCATCTTCCAACCCGGGTGCTCTTGGCCAGCAATCGCCCCGCAGAATCCCTGCGAGTAATCAGGGATCATCGGAGCCCCACCTGGTCAAGAAGTGCTACAGCTGTGGGAAAATCGGACATCTGAGGATGAACTGTCCCACACTGCCGGCACCCCAGATTCGCGCTACAAATCTGAATGCTGGATCCCGGCTTGCTTGCTTGACCCGTGGAGATGAGCCCACAGAGACTGTACCCCCTCCAGTCAGTCCGATGGAGTGTGGTGAGAAGCAGGCAGACTCTGCTGATAGAGTCACCTGCATGGCCATGCGGCCTCTACGGAATATGTGGCGGCACCTACAGGCGGTCCAAGTGGGGCCCCTGCAGGGGGAAGGCCTGAGAGACTCTGGGGCCTCAATCACTGTGGTGAGCCCCAGACTGATTGATCCTGCTGCAGTATTGCAGGGTCGCACTGTCAAAGTTACAATGGCAGATGGAGCGGAGCGAGAGGTACCCATGGCCAGAGTCTACCTGGATTGGGGGGCTGGAACAGAGTTGCGAGATGTTGCCGTCATGGATGGCCTCCCAACAGATGTAGTCCTGGGGAATGATCTTGGGGGTGGAATCGTTACTACATTTGCTAACGCCATCGCCTGGAGTCAAGCTGCCAGACTACAGTCCTTACCATCGACACCAACACAGCCCAGCCCAGAGGAACAGACCACAGCGGCCAGACAACTGCCAGCACAGCCAACCACAGCATCAACCAGCCCAGAGGAAAAGACTACCGCGGCTAGATCAGCGCATCTCCCCAGCCTGCCTTCTGCCTCTGGTGTGCCTACATCCCCTAGCAACGCAGAGGATGTGTGTGCCAGCATGTTGTATCCTGTGAGGGTGCCCAGCGATGCTCCTGTTCCTAGTGGTTTGCCAACTCCAGCGGTGAGCATGAGTGACCACACTGACCATGACATGACTGACCCAAACCAGAATGACCCTAGACATCCCAACCTAGCTACCCCTGTAGAGTGTCCCCCTTTAGGAGGAAGTGAGGGGCACTGGTGGGGGGTTAAGGAGGCTCCACTCTCTAACCCATCCCTGATAGGCATACGGTGCCAAGCTCGCAGCGGCCTTGATGGGGTGGGGGTAGGAAGTGCGCCCGGGCAGGAAGGGTTCAGGCCCAGGGTAGTCAGGAAGGTAAACGGGGATACACCAGAGAGGGTGGGCTCCCCAAGACGTAGGTCCTTTGAGGAGGACAGGAGGGCAGGTCTGACGGTTGTTGCAGACGGGTGCCCGGGAGAAGTGACAGGGGTGCAGTGCCTGGAGGATAGTGTGGGAGGAGACAGGGGTAGGCCCAGACCAGTGAAGGTAGAGGCGAACAGAGGCTGTCGCCGGCCCACAACCCCCAGACAGGTACTGACCTTAGAGACTGTAAGGCCCTACAGACCAGTTGTCCCTGACTCTAGTTTGGTAGTGACGTCCCTTACAGTAGTGACTAGGAAGGGTCTTCCCAAGACAGTGGACTGTACACCTGCTTGTGAGTTGGCATTCCAGTCGCTGAAGGAGGCTCTGGTACCAGCTCCAGTGCTGATGACGCATATTTATTACCAGGACACTGTGGTACAGACTATTGCGTCACTGCACGGACTGGGAGCAGTACTGAGCCAAGAGGAGCCATATGGGCAGGAGCACCCTGTGGCTTGTGTGAGCAGAATACTGCTATGGTGGGAGGTGGGGTATGCCACAATTTGGACACACTGGGTGGCAATTGTGTATGCAGCAGACCAGCTTTGGCACAGATGGTGCCACTGGCACCCCACTGGGGTGAAGGAACACCCACCTGAGGAAGGTTTGCCCCCTTCATTGGGGGAAACAGACAGACTGTTGTTGTGGGGCCTTGGACTTGGACACTGTGGTGACTGCGTGGACTTTCAGCACCAACCAGATACGGTCCCCTGCAATCTGGATGAACTGTCTAGGCTGGGGCCAAAAATCCCCAGGCACTCCCAGTAACCCCCAAATGGGCTGCGGGACCAGGAGCCAAATCGTTGGGACATGGCCCTCTGGTTTCCCGCTTGAAGGGGGGGGGGAGAAGTGTGGCCGGAGAGCCCAGCACACGGGGTTAATGGCGGCTACAGCACTGAAGGGGTTAACTATCCGTGCTTTGCCGTTATTCAGAACAAGGGCACTTGCCCTGTTTTAAACTGTATTAGTAGCACTGAGCTGGGACAGGACCCCTGCTGCAGTGCTGATGTAAGTTATAGCACTGAGCTGGGCACCCGGCACACATATCATATGTATTTGTGTAATATATGTTTGGCACTGAGCTAGGACTGCATCATATATTGTGTATTGAATATTGAATATTGAGGAATGCATTCTGGACTTACAATGCACTTTGTACATTTCTGAGGGGAAGGAATTTAGCAATCTTGGTGATGAGGAAATGAAATGCTAATTTGCCTCTCTTGCCAGAATGTCTGTAAGTGTCCAAAACACAGCAGGGAGTAGGCTCTGTATCTGAAGCACTGTGTAAAAGGTGATAAAAAGGAAATTTGTGTACCTGAGCCCAGGACATCCTGTGTGTGAGGTGTTGATAAGGCACAGACATTTGTGCTTCGTTATGTAAACGTGTCCAGGAGATAAATATCTCCCCTGTTCCTGGAAGTTATGTATTCTAAGGAAATTGGACTTATCCTTTGTAGTATGTAATCTTGGTTCGTTATGCACTGGAAGTAACATATCAGATTGAGATGCAAATTGTAAATGTATGGGGAGGATCTGACAATGTCAAAGAGTTTTCTGCCTATATAAGCAGGGCCCTGTGAGCCCAAAGTGGTACTCTGTTCTACCTGTCCTGCTGTAAACATTCTGCTGTATGCTGCACTCTCCTATTCTAGGAGAGAGTTCTTTTAAGAACTTTGAGCAAATAAACATCTTCTTGCCTCAAGACGTCTCTGCCATCTTGCGACTAACAGAATTACCGCAATAATTCCGTTCTCCGGCTGTTCTGGGTAAAGGTATCCAGCGTCCTCCAAGCTCCGCTCTGCCAGCTACCGAAGCAGAGGTCTGGTCCGTGAACCAGAGGGGAAGCCACTGACGCCAGCCAGGAGTGTGTCAGCAGCGCGTCGACGCATACACTCCCGCAGGTAGTACTCAGGTGCCAGCAGTTGGCCCTGAGGAGGTAACCGTGGTTCCAGGCGCCACGTATAAGGAGTCTGGTGGTGGCAGCGATACCCCGCCCACTGCGTAGTGGGCGGAGTCAGTAACAGGCGGTTGCTGACGGTAACAGGGAATCCCCAATTGGCACGGTCCCGTGAGACCTGGTACCGCAATCTGTGGACCCGAAGGGCGTAGCCAGAGCTAAGGGCAGGCGTCCGGTCACAGAGATATTGCAAAGCATTTGGAAAAAATGTCAACGCGGTTTTCTCTAAGGCGGAATGAGCTGGGGCCGATTTTTTAACGCTATCTTGTTCACACAATGCCTACAAGTCTAAATCTGCATTTTCAGCCTTCTAGCTCTTTTCGTTAAGGAGATATTGCAAAGCATTTGGAAAAAATGTCAACGCGGTTTTCTCTAAGGCGGAATGAGCTGGGGCTGATTTTTCAACGCTATCTTGTTCACACAATGCCTACAAGTCTAAATCTGCATTTTCAGCCTTCTAGCTCTTTTCGTTAAGGAGATATTGCAAAGCATTTGGAAAAAATGTCAACGCGGTTTTCTCTAAGGCGGAATGAGCTGGGGCCGATTTTTCAACGCTATCTTGTTCACACAATGCCTACAAGTCTAAATCTGCATTTTCAGCCTTCTAGCTCTTTTCGTTAAGGAGATATTGCAAAGCATTTGGAAAAAATGTCAACGCGGTTTTCTCTAAGGCGGAATGAGCTGGGGCCGATTTTTCAACGCTATCTTGTTCACACAATGCCTACAAGTCTAAATCTGCATTTTCAGCCTTCTAGCTCTTTTCGTTAAGGAGATATTGCAAAGCATTTGGAAAAAATGTCAACGCGGTTTTCTCTAAGGCGGAATGAGCTGGGGCTGATTTTTCAACGCTATCTTGTTCACACAATGCCTACAAGTCTAAATCTGCATTTTCAGCCTTCTAGCTCTTTTCGTTAAGGAGATATTGCAAAGCATTTGGAAAAAATGTCAACGCGGTTTTCTCTAAGGCGGAATGAGCTGGGGCTGATTTTTCAACGCTATCTTGTTCACACAATGCCTACAAGTCTAAATCTGCATTTTCAGCCTTCTAGCTCTTTTCGTTAAGGAGATATTGCAAGGCATTTGGAAAAAATGTCAACGCGGTTTTCTCTAAGGCGGAATGAGCTGGGGCCGATTTTTCAACGCTATCTTGTTCACACAATGCCTACAAGTCTAAATCTGCATTTTCAGCCTTCTAGCTCTTTTCGTTAAGGAGATATTGCAAAGCATTTGGAAAAAATGTCAACGCGGTTTTCTCTAAGGCGGAATGAGCTGGGGCCGATTTTTTAACGCTATCTTGTTCACACAATGCCTACAAGTCTAAATCTGCATTTTCAGCCTTCTAGCTCTTTTCGTTAAGGAGATATTGCAAGGCATTTGGAAAAAATGTCAACGCGGTTTTCTCTAAGGCGGAATGAGCTGGGGCCGATTTTTCAACGCTATCTTGTTCACACAATGCCTACAAGTCTAAATCTGCATTTTCAGCCTTCTAGCTCTTTTCGTTAAGGAGATATTGCAAAGCATTTGGAAAAAATGTCAACGCGGTTTTCTCTAAGGCGGAATGAGCTGGGGCCGATTTTTTAACGCTATCTTGTTCACACAATGCCTACAAGTCTAAATCTGCATTTTCAGCCTTCTAGCTCTTTTCGTTAAGGAGATATTGCAAAGCATTTGGAAAAAATGTCAACGCGGTTTTCTCTAAGGCGGAATGAGCTGGGGCTGATTTTTCAACGCTATCTTGTTCACACAATGCCTACAAGTCTAAATCTGCATTTTCAGCCTTCTAGCTCTTTTCGTTAAGGAGATATTGCAAAGCATTTGGAAAAAATGTCAACGCGGTTTTCTCTAAGGCGGAATGAGCTGGGGCCGATTTTTCAACGTTATCTTGTTCACACAATGCCTACAAGTCTAAATCTGCATTTTCAGCCTTCTAGCTCTTTTCGTTAAGGAGATATTGCAAAGCATTTGGAAAAAATTTCAACGCGGTTTTCTCTAAGGCGGAATGAGCTGGGGCCGATTTTTCAACGCTATCTTGTTCACACAATGCCTACAAGTCTAAATCTGCATTTTCAGCCTTCTAGCTCTTTTCGTTAAGGAGATATTGCAAAGCATTTGGAAAAAATGTCAACGCGGTTTTCTCTAAGGCGGAATGAGCTGGGGCTGATTTTTCAACGCTATCTTGTTCACACAATGCCTACAAGTCTAAATCTGCATTTTCAGCCTTCTAGCTCTTTTCGTTAAGGAGATATTGCAAAGCATTTGGAAAAAATGTCAACGCGGTATTCTCTAAGGCGGAATGAGCTGGGGCCGATTTTTCAACGTTATCTTGTTCACACAATGCCTACAAGTCTAAATCTGCATTTTCAGCCTTCTAGCTCTTTTCGTTAAGGAGATATTGCAAAGCATTTGGAAAAAATGTCAACGCGGTTTTCTCTAAGGCGGAATGAGCTGGGGCTGATTTTTCAACGCTATCTTGTTCACACAATGCCTACAAGTCTAAATCTGCATTTTCAGCATTCTAACTCTTTTCGTTAAGGAGATATTGCAAAGCATTTGGAAAAAATGTCAACGCGGTTTTCTCTAAGGCGGAATAAGCTGGGGCCGATTTTTCAACGCTATCTTGTTCACACAATGCCTACAAGTCTAAATCTGCATTTTCAGCATTCTAACTCTTTTCGTTAAGGAGATATTGCAAAGCATTTGGAAAAAATGTCAACGCGGTTTTCTCTAAGGCGGAATGAGCTGGGGCCGATTTTTCAACGCTATCTTGTTCACACAATGCCTACAAGTCTAAATCTGCATTTTCAGCCTTCTAGCTCTTTTCGTTAAGGAGATATTGCAAAGCATTTGGAAAAAATGTCAACGCGGTTTTCTCTAAGGCGGAATGAGCTGGGGCTGATTTTTCAACGCTATCTTGTTCACACAATGCCTACAAGTCTAAATCTGCATTTTCAGCCTTCTAGCTCTTTTCGTTAAGGAGATATTGCAAAGCATTTGGAAAAAATGTCAACGCGGTTTTCTCTAAGGCGGAATGAGCTGGGGCTGATTTTTCAACGCTATCTTGTTCACACAATGCCTACAAGTCTAAATCTGCATTTTCAGCCTTCTAGCTCTTTTCGTTAAGGAGATATTGCAAGGCATTTGGAAAAAATGTCAACGCGGTTTTCTCTAAGGCGGAATGAGCTGGGGCCGATTTTTCAACGCTATCTTGTTCACACAATGCCTACAAGTCCAAATCTGCATTTTCAGCCTTCTAGCTCTTTTCGTTAAGGAGATTGTGGCCGGAGAGCCCAGCACACGGGGTTAATGGCGGCTACAGCACTGAAGGGGTTAACTATCCGTGCTTTGCCGTTATTCAGAACAAGGGCACTTGCCCTGTTTTAAACTGTATTAGTAGCACTGAGCTGGGACAGGACCCCTGCTGCAGTGCTGATGTAAGTTATAGCACTGAGCTGGGCACCCGGCACACATATCATATGTATTTGTGTAATATATGTTTGGCACTGAGCTAGGACTGCATCATATATTGTGTATTGAATATTGAATATTGAGGAATGCATTCTGGACTTACAATGCACTTTGTACATTTCTGAGGGGAAGGAATTTAGCAATCTTGGTGATGAGGAAATGAAATGCTAATTTGCCTCTCTTGCCAGAATGTCTGTAAGTGTCCAAAACACAGCAGGGAGTAGGCTCTGTATCTGAAGCACTGTGTAAAAGGTGATAAAAAGGAAATTTGTGTACCTGAGCCCAGGACATCCTGTGTGTGAGGTGTTGATAAGGCACAGACATTTGTGCTTCGTTATGTAAACGTGTCCAGGAGATAAATATCTCCCCTGTTCCTGGAAGTTATGTATTCTAAGGAAATTGGACTTATCCTTTGTAGTATGTAATCTTGGTTCGTTATGCACTGGAAGTAACATATCAGATTGAGATGCAAATTGTAAATGTATGGGGAGGATCTGACAATGTCAAAGAGTTTTCTGCCTATATAAGCAGGGCCCTGTGAGCCCAAAGTGGTACTCTGTTCTACCTGTCCTGCTGTAAACATTCTGCTGTATGCTGCACTCTCCTATTCTAGGAGAGAGTTCTTTTAAGAACTTTGAGCAAATAAACATCTTCTTGCCTCAAGACGTCTCTGCCATCTTGCGACTAACAGAATTACCGCAATAATTCCGTTCTCCGGCTGTTCTGGGTAAAGGTATCCAGCGTCCTCCAAGCTCCGCTCTGCCAGCTACCGAAGCAGAGGTCTGGTCCGTGAACCAGAGGGGAAGCCACTGACGCCAGCCAGGAGTGTGTCAGCAGCGCGTCGACGCATACACTCCCGCAGGTAGTACTCAGGTGCCAGCAGTTGGCCCTGAGGAGGTAACCGTGGTTCCAGGCGCCACGTATAAGGAGTCTGGTGGTGGCAGCGATACCCCGCCCACTGCGTAGTGGGCGGAGTCAGTAACAGGCGGTTGCTGACGGTAACAGGGAATCCCCAATTGGCACGGTCCCGTGAGACCTGGTACCGCAATCTGTGGACCCGAAGGGCGTAGCCAGAGCTAAGGGCAGGCGTCCGGTCACAGAAATTGGTGGCACAGCGGTGGGATATCCCAGGCGGCTTTCCGGTTACCCGATTGGAGAAGCCGAGTTACTCAGGGAGGAGTAACTGCAGCCAGGAGAACGCACAAGATGGCGGACTTCAGCGGCATGTCGAAGGACGACTTGGAGGTGGTGTGCCGACAGAGAGGAGTGGAGATCCCCTACAAGGCAACCAGAAGCGAGATGAGGGCGGCACTCGAGAGCTGGGCGGAGACACATCAGGAGGAGGAACACGATGACGGCAATGACCCCGCTGACGACCTCCATGAGGACCTGGTGAGACACCCAAGCCCTACCCCCTCTGTCAGCAGCCAAGTGTCCCAGCATTCCCTAGCAGAGCCAGGATCCCCGCGTCCCAGGGTGGACGGCACGGATAGCCTAGCGGATCGGCTAGCGGAATTAGGGGAGAGGGCAACGGAACAAGAACGCATGCTCATCATTCGGATGTGGCATGCGGAGCGGGCACCACAGGCTGTGGTACCCCGGGCGCCGTTGTCAGCTGCTACCCACCGAGTGGGATGGATTCAGTTTGCTAAGTATGCCGACAGCGATGGGGACATTGATGGACATTTGCAAGTTTTTGAGAGGACTTGTAAACTACATGATTTGCCCAAACAGGAGTGGGTAAGACACCTTGTGCCCACCCTGCATGGAGAGGCCTTGGAGGCCTATCGAGGAGTGGCCAATGAGGACTGCGGGGACTATGATGTTGTCGCCAAGGCCCTCCTCCAACGATTTTTTGTAACTCCTGAGTCCTACAGGAAAAAGTTTCGGGACTTGCCAAAGAATCCTGGCAGCACCCATGAGCAGTTTGCCACCCAGCTGCGGCAGTATTTGGTGAAGTGGGTGCAGGAATCAAAGGCCACAACCTGGGACACCCTGATTGATGTGATCTGCAGGGAGCAGTTCTACCGCAGGTGTGCCCAGGAAGTGAAGGAGTGGGTGCTAGATCGGGAGCCACCGAGCGTAAAGATGGCTGCCCAGCTAGCGGACAAGTATGTGGCAATTCGGTCACAGGGGCTGAAACGCCCAAGTAGCAGCCCACTACAAAGGACTGTACCACAAGGGGGACACCCCTCTTCAGCTCATCGCCCCCCAAAGCAAGCATCTTCCAACCCGGGTGCTCTTGGCCAGCAATCGCCCCGCAGAATCCCTGCGAGTAATCAGGGATCATCGGAGCCCCACCTGGTCAAGAAGTGCTACAGCTGTGGGAAAATCGGACATCTGAGGATGAACTGTCCCACACTGCCGGCACCCCAGATTCGCGCTACAAATCTGAATGCTGGATCCCGGCTTGCTTGCTTGACCCGTGGAGATGAGCCCACAGAGACTGTACCCCCTCCAGTCAGTCCGATGGAGTGTGGTGAGAAGCAGGCAGACTCTGCTGATAGAGTCACCTGCATGGCCATGCGGCCTCTACGGAATATGTGGCGGCACCTACAGGCGGTCCAAGTGGGGCCCCTGCAGGGGGAAGGCCTGAGAGACTCTGGGGCCTCAATCACTGTGGTGAGCCCCAGACTGATTGATCCTGCTGCAGTATTGCAGGGTCGCACTGTCAAAGTTACAATGGCAGATGGAGCGGAGCGAGAGGTACCCATGGCCAGAGTCTACCTGGATTGGGGGGCTGGAACAGAGTTGCGAGATGTTGCCGTCATGGATGGCCTCCCAACAGATGTAGTCCTGGGGAATGATCTTGGGGGTGGAATCGTTACTACATTTGCTAACGCCATCGCCTGGAGTCAAGCTGCCAGACTACAGTCCTTACCATCGACACCAACACAGCCCAGCCCAGAGGAACAGACCACAGCGGCCAGACAACTGCCAGCACAGCCAACCACAGCATCAACCAGCCCAGAGGAAAAGACTACCGCGGCTAGATCAGCGCATCTCCCCAGCCTGCCTTCTGCCTCTGGTGTGCCTACATCCCCTAGCAACGCAGAGGATGTGTGTGCCAGCATGTTGTATCCTGTGAGGGTGCCCAGCGATGCTCCTGTTCCTAGTGGTTTGCCAACTCCAGCGGTGAGCATGAGTGACCACACTGACCATGACATGACTGACCCAAACCAGAATGACCCTAGACATCCCAACCTAGCTACCCCTGTAGAGTGTCCCCCTTTAGGAGGAAGTGAGGGGCACTGGTGGGGGGTTAAGGAGGCTCCACTCTCTAACCCATCCCTGATAGGCATACGGTGCCAAGCTCGCAGCGGCCTTGATGGGGTGGGGGTAGGAAGTGCGCCCGGGCAGGAAGGGTTCAGGCCCAGGGTAGTCAGGAAGGTAAACGGGGATACACCAGAGAGGGTGGGCTCCCCAAGACGTAGGTCCTTTGAGGAGGACAGGAGGGCAGGTCTGACGGTTGTTGCAGACGGGTGCCCGGGAGAAGTGACAGGGGTGCAGTGCCTGGAGGATAGTGTGGGAGGAGACAGGGGTAGGCCCAGACCAGTGAAGGTAGAGGCGAACAGAGGCTGTCGCCGGCCCACAACCCCCAGACAGGTACTGACCTTAGAGACTGTAAGGCCCTACAGACCAGTTGTCCCTGACTCTAGTTTGGTAGTGACGTCCCTTACAGTAGTGACTAGGAAGGGTCTTCCCAAGACAGTGGACTGTACACCTGCTTGTGAGTTGGCATTCCAGTCGCTGAAGGAGGCTCTGGTACCAGCTCCAGTGCTGATGACGCATATTTATTACCAGGACACTGTGGTACAGACTATTGCGTCACTGCACGGACTGGGAGCAGTACTGAGCCAAGAGGAGCCATATGGGCAGGAGCACCCTGTGGCTTGTGTGAGCAGAATACTGCTATGGTGGGAGGTGGGGTATGCCACAATTTGGACACACTGGGTGGCAATTGTGTATGCAGCAGACCAGCTTTGGCACAGATGGTGCCACTGGCACCCCACTGGGGTGAAGGAACACCCACCTGAGGAAGGTTTGCCCCCTTCATTGGGGGAAACAGACAGACTGTTGTTGTGGGGCCTTGGACTTGGACACTGTGGTGACTGCGTGGACTTTCAGCACCAACCAGATACGGTCCCCTGCAATCTGGATGAACTGTCTAGGCTGGGGCCAAAAATCCCCAGGCACTCCCAGTAACCCCCAAATGGGCTGCGGGACCAGGAGCCAAATCGTTGGGACATGGCCCTCTGGTTTCCCGCTTGAAGGGGGGGGGGAGAAGTGTGGCCGGAGAGCCCAGCACACGGGGTTAATGGCGGCTACAGCACTGAAGGGGTTAACTATCCGTGCTTTGCCGTTATTCAGAACAAGGGCACTTGCCCTGTTTTAAACTGTATTAGTAGCACTGAGCTGGGACAGGACCCCTGCTGCAGTGCTGATGTAAGTTATAGCACTGAGCTGGGCACCCGGCACACATATCATATGTATTTGTGTAATATATGTTTGGCACTGAGCTAGGACTGCATCATATATTGTGTATTGAATATTGAATATTGAGGAATGCATTCTGGACTTACAATGCACTTTGTACATTTCTGAGGGGAAGGAATTTAGCAATCTTGGTGATGAGGAAATGAAATGCTAATTTGCCTCTCTTGCCAGAATGTCTGTAAGTGTCCAAAACACAGCAGGGAGTAGGCTCTGTATCTGAAGCACTGTGTAAAAGGTGATAAAAAGGAAATTTGTGTACCTGAGCCCAGGACATCCTGTGTGTGAGGTGTTGATAAGGCACAGACATTTGTGCTTCGTTATGTAAACGTGTCCAGGAGATAAATATCTCCCCTGTTCCTGGAAGTTATGTATTCTAAGGAAATTGGACTTATCCTTTGTAGTATGTAATCTTGGTTCGTTATGCACTGGAAGTAACATATCAGATTGAGATGCAAATTGTAAATGTATGGGGAGGATCTGACAATGTCAAAGAGTTTTCTGCCTATATAAGCAGGGCCCTGTGAGCCCAAAGTGGTACTCTGTTCTACCTGTCCTGCTGTAAACATTCTGCTGTATGCTGCACTCTCCTATTCTAGGAGAGAGTTCTTTTAAGAACTTTGAGCAAATAAACATCTTCTTGCCTCAAGACGTCTCTGCCATCTTGCGACTAACAGAATTACCGCAATAATTCCGTTCTCCGGCTGTTCTGGGTAAAGGTATCCAGCGTCCTCCAAGCTCCGCTCTGCCAGCTACCGAAGCAGAGGTCTGGTCCGTGAACCAGAGGGGAAGCCACTGACGCCAGCCAGGAGTGTGTCAGCAGCGCGTCGACGCATACACTCCCGCAGGTAGTACTCAGGTGCCAGCAGTTGGCCCTGAGGAGGTAACCGTGGTTCCAGGCGCCACGTATAAGGAGTCTGGTGGTGGCAGCGATACCCCGCCCACTGCGTAGTGGGCGGAGTCAGTAACAGGCGGTTGCTGACGGTAACAGGGAATCCCCAATTGGCACGGTCCCGTGAGACCTGGTACCGCAATCTGTGGACCCGAAGGGCGTAGCCAGAGCTAAGGGCAGGCGTCCGGTCACAGAGATATTGCAAAGCATTTGGAAAAAATGTCAACGCGGTTTTCTCTAAGGCGGAATGAGCTGGGGCCGATTTTTTAACGCTATCTTGTTCACACAATGCCTACAAGTCTAAATCTGCATTTTCAGCCTTCTAGCTCTTTTCGTTAAGGAGATATTGCAAAGCATTTGGAAAAAATGTCAACGCGGTTTTCTCTAAGGCGGAATGAGCTGGGGCTGATTTTTCAACGCTATCTTGTTCACACAATGCCTACAAGTCTAAATCTGCATTTTCAGCCTTCTAGCTCTTTTCGTTAAGGAGATATTGCAAAGCATTTGGAAAAAATGTCAACGCGGTTTTCTCTAAGGCGGAATGAGCTGGGGCCGATTTTTCAACGCTATCTTGTTCACACAATGCCTACAAGTCTAAATCTGCATTTTCAGCCTTCTAGCTCTTTTCGTTAAGGAGATATTGCAAAGCATTTGGAAAAAATGTCAACGCGGTTTTCTCTAAGGCGGAATGAGCTGGGGCCGATTTTTCAACGCTATCTTGTTCACACAATGCCTACAAGTCTAAATCTGCATTTTCAGCCTTCTAGCTCTTTTCGTTAAGGAGATATTGCAAAGCATTTGGAAAAAATGTCAACGCGGTTTTCTCTAAGGCGGAATGAGCTGGGGCTGATTTTTCAACGCTATCTTGTTCACACAATGCCTACAAGTCTAAATCTGCATTTTCAGCCTTCTAGCTCTTTTCGTTAAGGAGATATTGCAAAGCATTTGGAAAAAATGTCAACGCGGTTTTCTCTAAGGCGGAATGAGCTGGGGCTGATTTTTCAACGCTATCTTGTTCACACAATGCCTACAAGTCTAAATCTGCATTTTCAGCCTTCTAGCTCTTTTCGTTAAGGAGATATTGCAAGGCATTTGGAAAAAATGTCAACGCGGTTTTCTCTAAGGCGGAATGAGCTGGGGCCGATTTTTCAACGCTATCTTGTTCACACAATGCCTACAAGTCTAAATCTGCATTTTCAGCCTTCTAGCTCTTTTCGTTAAGGAGATATTGCAAAGCATTTGGAAAAAATGTCAACGCGGTTTTCTCTAAGGCGGAATGAGCTGGGGCCGATTTTTTAACGCTATCTTGTTCACACAATGCCTACAAGTCTAAATCTGCATTTTCAGCCTTCTAGCTCTTTTCGTTAAGGAGATATTGCAAGGCATTTGGAAAAAATGTCAACGCGGTTTTCTCTAAGGCGGAATGAGCTGGGGCCGATTTTTCAACGCTATCTTGTTCACACAATGCCTACAAGTCTAAATCTGCATTTTCAGCCTTCTAGCTCTTTTCGTTAAGGAGATATTGCAAAGCATTTGGAAAAAATGTCAACGCGGTTTTCTCTAAGGCGGAATGAGCTGGGGCCGATTTTTTAACGCTATCTTGTTCACACAATGCCTACAAGTCTAAATCTGCATTTTCAGCCTTCTAGCTCTTTTCGTTAAGGAGATATTGCAAAGCATTTGGAAAAAATGTCAACGCGGTTTTCTCTAAGGCGGAATGAGCTGGGGCTGATTTTTCAACGCTATCTTGTTCACACAATGCCTACAAGTCTAAATCTGCATTTTCAGCCTTCTAGCTCTTTTCGTTAAGGAGATATTGCAAAGCATTTGGAAAAAATGTCAACGCGGTTTTCTCTAAGGCGGAATGAGCTGGGGCCGATTTTTCAACGTTATCTTGTTCACACAATGCCTACAAGTCTAAATCTGCATTTTCAGCCTTCTAGCTCTTTTCGTTAAGGAGATATTGCAAAGCATTTGGAAAAAATGTCAACGCGGTTTTCTCTAAGGCGGAATGAGCTGGGGCCGATTTTTCAACGCTATCTTGTTCACACAATGCCTACAAGTCTAAATCTGCATTTTCAGCCTTCTAGCTCTTTTCGTTAAGGAGATATTGCAAAGCATTTGGAAAAAATGTCAACGCGGTTTTCTCTAAGGCGGAATGAGCTGGGGCTGATTTTTCAACGCTATCTTGTTCACACAATGCCTACAAGTCTAAATCTGCATTTTCAGCCTTCTAGCTCTTTTCGTTAAGGAGATATTGCAAAGCATTTGGAAAAAATGTCAACGCGGTATTCTCTAAGGCGGAATGAGCTGGGGCCGATTTTTCAACGTTATCTTGTTCACACAATGCCTACAAGTCTAAATCTGCATTTTCAGCCTTCTAGCTCTTTTCGTTAAGGAGATATTGCAAAGCATTTGGAAAAAATGTCAACGCGGTTTTCTCTAAGGCGGAATAAGCTGGGGCCGATTTTTCAACGCTATCTTGTTCACACAATGCCTACAAGTCTAAATCTGCATTTTCAGCCTTCTAGCTCTTTTCGTTAAGGAGATATTGCAAGGCATTTGGAAAAAATGTCAACGCGGTTTTCTCTAAGGCGGAATGAGCTGGGGCCGATTTTTCAACGCTATCTTGTTCACACAATGCCTACAAGTCTAAATCTGCATTTTCAGCCTTCTAGCTCTTTTCGTTAAGGAGATATTGCAAAGCATTTGGAAAAAATGTCAACGCGGTTTTCTCTAAGGCGGAATGAGCTGGGGCCGATTTTTCAACGCTATCTTGTTCACACAATGCCTACAAGTCTAAATCTGCATTTTCAGCCTTCTAGCTCTTTTCGTTAAGGAGATATTGCAAAGCATTTGGAAAAAATGTCAACGCGGTTTTCTCTAAGGCGGAATGAGCTGGGGCTGATTTTTCAACGCTATCTTGTTCACACAATGCCTACAAGTCTAAATCTGCATTTTCAGCCTTCTAGCTCTTTTCGTTAAGGAGATATTGCAAAGCATTTGGAAAAAATGTCAACGCGGTTTTCTCTAAGGCGGAATGAGCTGGGGCCGATTTTTCAACGCTATCTTGTTCACACAATGCCTACAAGTCTAAATCTGCATTTTCAGCCTTCTAGCTCTTTTCGTTAAGGAGATATTGCAAAGCATTTGGAAAAAATGTCAACGCGGTTTTCTCTAAGGCGGAATGAGCTGGGGCCGATTTTTCAACGCTATCTTGTTCACACAATGCCTACAAGTCTAAATCTGCATTTTCAGCCTTCTAGCTCTTTTCGTTAAGGAGATATTGCAAAGCATTTGGAAAAAATGTCAACGCGGTTTTCTCTAAGGCGGAATAAGCTGGGGCCGATTTTTCAACGCTATCTTGTTCACACAATGCCTACAAGTCTAAATCTGCATTTTCAGCCTTCTAGCTCTTTTCGTTAAGGAGATATTGCAAGGCATTTGGAAAAAATGTCAACGCGGTTTTCTCTAAGGCGGAATGAGCTGGGGCCGATTTTTCAACGCTATCTTGTTCACACAATGCCTACAAGTCTAAATCTGCATTTTCAGCCTTCTAGCTCTTTTCGTTAAGGAGATATTGCAAAGCATTTGGAAAAAATGTCAACGCGGTTTTCTCTAAGGCGGAATGAGCTGGGGCCGATTTTTCAACGCTATCTTGTTCACACAATGCCTACAAGTCTAAATCTGCATTTTCAGCCTTCTAGCTCTTTTCGTTAAGGAGATATTGCAAAGCATTTGGAAAAAATGTCAACGCGGTTTTCTCTAAGGCGGAATGAGCTGGGGCTGATTTTTCAACGCTATCTTGTTCACACAATGCCTACAAGTCTAAATCTGCATTTTCAGCCTTCTAGCTCTTTTCGTTAAGGAGATATTGCAAAGCATTTGGAAAAAATGTCAACGCGGTTTTCTCTAAGGCGGAATGAGCTGGGGCCTATTTTTCAACGCTATCTTGTTCACACAATGCCTACAAGTCTAAATCTGCATTTTCAGCCTTCTAGCTCTTTTCGTTAAGGAGATATTGCAAGGCATTTGGAAAAAATGTCAACGCGGTTTTCTCTAAGGCGGAATGAGCTGGGGCCGATTTTTCAACGCTATCTTGTTCACACAATGCCTACAAGTCTAAATCTGCATTTTCAGCCTTCTAGCTCTTTTCGTTAAGGAGATATTGCAAAGCATTTGGAAAAAATGTCAACGCGGTTTTCTCTAAGGCGGAATGAGCTGGGGCCGATTTTTCAACGCTATCTTGTTCACACAATGCCTACAAGTCTAAATCTGCATTTTCAGCCTTCTAGCTCTTTTCGTTAAGGAGATATTGCAAAGCATTTGGAAAAAATGTCAACGCGGTTTTCTCTAAGGCGGAATGAGCTGGGGCTGATTTTTCAACGCTATCTTGTTCACACAATGCCTACAAGTCTAAATCTGCATTTTCAGCCTTCTAGCTCTTTTCGTTAAGGAGATATTGCAAAGCATTTGGAAAAAATGTCAACGCGGTTTTCTCTAAGGCGGAATGAGCTGGGGCTGATTTTTCAACGCTATCTTGTTCACACAATGCCTACAAGTCTAAATCTGCATTTTCAGCCTTCTAGCTCTTTTCGTTAAGGAGATATTGCAAAGCATTTGGAAAAAATGTCAACGCGGTTTTCTCTAAGGCGGAATGAGCTGGGGCCGATTTTTCAACGTTATCTTGTTCACACAATGCCTACAAGTCTAAATCTGCATTTTCAGCCTTCTAGCTCTTTTCGTTAAGGAGATATTGCAAAGCATTTGGAAAAAATGTCAACGCGGTTTTCTCTAAGGCGGAATGAGCTGGGGCTGATTTTTCAACGCTATCTTGTTCACACAATGCCTACAAGTCTAAATCTGCATTTTCAGCCTTCTAGCTCTTTTCGTTAAGGAGATATTGCAAAGCATTTGGAAAAAATGTCAACGCGGTTTTCTCTAAGGCGGAATGAGCTGGGGCCGATTTTTCAACGTTATCTTGTTCACACAATGCCTACAAGTCTAAATCTGCATTTTCAGCCTTCTAGCTCTTTTCGTTAAGGAGATATTGCAAAGCATTTGGAAAAAATGTCAACGCGGTTTTCTCTAAGGCGGAATGAGCTGGGGCCGATTTTTCAACGCTATCTTGTTCACACAATGCCTACAAGTCTAAATCTGCATTTTCAGCCTTCTAGCTCTTTTCGTTAAGGAGATATTGCAAAGCATTTGGAAAAAATGTCAACGCGGTTTTCTCTAAGGCGGAATGAGCTGGGGCTGATTTTTCAACGCTATCTTGTTCACACAATGCCTACAAGTCTAAATCTGCATTTTCAGCCTTCTAGCTCTTTTCGTTAAGGAGATATTGCAAAGCATTTGGAAAAAATGTCAACGCGGTTTTCTCTAAGGCGGAATGAGCTGGGGCCGATTTTTCAACGTTATCTTGTTCACACAATGCCTACAAGTCTAAATCTGCATTTTCAGCCTTCTAGCTCTTTTCGTTAAGGAGATATTGCAAAGCATTTGGAAAAAATGTCAACGCGGTTTTCTCTAAGGCGGAATGAGCTGGGGCCGATTTTTCAACGCTATCTTGTTCACACAATGCCTACAAGTCTAAATCTGCATTTTCAGCCTTCTAGCTCTTTTCGTTAAGGAGATATTGCAAAGCATTTGGAAAAAATGTCAACGCGGTTTTCTCTAAGGCGGAATGAGCTGGGGCTGATTTTTCAACGCTATCTTGTTCACACAATGCCTACAAGTCTAAATCTGCATTTTCAGCCTTCTAGCTCTTTTCGTTAAGGAGATATTGCAAAGCATTTGGAAAAAATGTCAACGCGGTATTCTCTAAGGCGGAATGAGCTGGGGCCGATTTTTCAACGTTATCTTGTTCACACAATGCCTACAAGTCTAAATCTGCATTTTCAGCCTTCTAGCTCTTTTCGTTAAGGAGATATTGCAAAGCATTTGGAAAAAATGTCAACGCGGTTTTCTCTAAGGCGGAATGAGCTGGGGCCGATTTTTCAACGTTATCTTGTTCACACAATGCCTACAAGTCTAAATCTGCATTTTCAGCCTTCTAGCTCTTTTCGTTAAGGAGATATTGCAAAGCATTTGGAAAAAATGTCAACGCGGTTTTCTCTAAGGCGGAATGAGCTGGGGCCGATTTTTCAACGCTATCTTGTTCACACAATGCCTACAAGTCTAAATCTGCATTTTCAGCCTTCTAGCTCTTTTCGTTAAGGAGATATTGCAAAGCATTTGGAAAAAATGTCAACGCGGTTTTCTCTAAGGCGGAATGAGCTGGGGCTGATTTTTCAACGCTATCTTGTTCACACAATGCCTACAAGTCTAAATCTGCATTTTCAGCCTTCTAGCTCTTTTCGTTAAGGAGATATTGCAAAGCATTTGGAAAAAATGTCAACGCGGTTTTCTCTAAGGCGGAATGAGCTGGGGCCGATTTTTCAACGCTATCTTGTTCACACAATGCCTACAAGTCTAAATCTGCATTTTCAGCCTTCTAGCTCTTTTCGTTAAGGAGATATTGCAAAGCATTTGGAAAAAATGTCAACGCGGTTTTCTCTAAGGCGGAATGAGCTGGGGCCGATTTTTCAACGCTATCTTGTTCACACAATGCCTACAAGTCTAAATCTGCATTTTCAGCCTTCTAGCTCTTTTCGTTAAGGAGATATTGCAAAGCATTTGGAAAAAATGTCAACGCGGTTTTCTCTAAGGCGGAATGAGCTGGGGCCGATTTTTCAACGCTATCTTGTTCACACAATGCCTACAAGTCTAAATCTGCATTTTCAGCCTTCTAGCTCTTTTCGTTAAGGAGATATTGCAAAGCATTTGGAAAAAATGTCAACGCGGTTTTCTCTAAGGCGGAATGAGCTGGGGCCGATTTTTCAACGCTATCTTGTTCACACAATGCCTACAAGTCTAAATCTGCATTTTCAGCCTTCTAGCTCTTTTCGTTAAGGAGATATTGCAAAGCATTTGGAAAAAATGTCAACGCGGTTTTCTCTAAGGCGGAATGAGCTGGGGCTGATTTTTCAACGCTATCTTGTTCACACAATGCCTACAAGTCTAAATCTGCATTTTCAGCCTTCTAGCTCTTTTCGTTAAGGAGATATTGCAAAGCATTTGGAAAAAATGTCAACGCGGTTTTCTCTAAGGCGGAATGAGCTGGGGCTGATTTTTCAACGCTATCTTGTTCACACAATGCCTACAAGTCTAAATCTGCATTTTCAGCCTTCTAGCTCTTTTCGTTAAGGAGATATTGCAAAGCATTTGGAAAAAATGTCAACGCGGTTTTCTCTAAGGCGGAATGAGCTGGGGCCGATTTTTCAACGCTATCTTGTTCACACAATGCCTACAAGTCTAAATCTGCATTTTCAGCCTTCTAGCTCTTTTCGTTAAGGAGATATTGCAAAGCATTTGGAAAAAATGTCAACGCGGTTTTCTCTAAGGCGGAATGAGCTGGGGCCGATTTTTCAACGCTATCTTGTTCACACAATGCCTACAAGTCTAAATCTGCATTTTCAGCCTTCTAGCTCTTTTCGTTAAGGAGATATTGCAAAGCATTTGGAAAAAATGTCAACGCGGTTTTCTCTAAGGCGGAATGAGCTGGGGCTGATTTTTCAACGCTATCTTGTTCACACAATGCCTACAAGTCTAAATCTGCATTTTCAGCCTTCTAGCTCTTTTCGTTAAGGAGATATTGCAAAGCATTTGGAAAAAATGTCAACGCGGTTTTCTCTAAGGCGGAATGAGCTGGGGCCGATTTTTCAACGCTATCTTGTTCACACAATGCCTACAAGTCTAAATCTGCATTTTCAGCCTTCTAGCTCTTTTCGTTAAGGAGATATTGCAAAGCATTTGGAAAAAATGTCAACGCGGTTTTCTCTAAGGCGGAATGAGCTGGGGCCGATTTTTCAACGCTATCTTGTTCACACAATGCCTACAAGTCTAAATCTGCATTTTCAGCCTTCTAGCTCTTTTCGTTAAGGAGATATTGCAAAGCATTTGGAAAAAATGTCAACGCGGTTTTCTCTAAGGCGGAATGAGCTGGGGCTGATTTTTCAACGCTATCTTGTTCACACAATGCCTACAAGTCTAAATCTGCATTTTCAGCCTTCTAGCTCTTTTCGTTAAGGAGATATTGCAAAGCATTTGGAAAAAATGTCAACGCGGTTTTCTCTAAGGCGGAATGAGCTGGGGCCGATTTTTCAACGCTATCTTGTTCACACAATGCCTACAAGTCTAAATCTGCATTTTCAGCCTTCTAGCTCTTTTCGTTAAGGAGATATTGCAAAGCATTTGGAAAAAATGTCAACGCGGTTTTCTCTAAGGCGGAATGAGCTGGGGCCGATTTTTCAAC
Source organism: Crinia signifera (assembly GCF_055691185.1). Classification (NCBI taxonomy): domain Eukaryota; kingdom Metazoa; phylum Chordata; class Amphibia; order Anura; family Myobatrachidae; genus Crinia; species Crinia signifera. The sequence continues at coordinate 45,662 of NW_028142613.1, forward strand.
GCTATCTTGTTCACACAATGCCTACAAGTCTAAATCTGCATTTTCAGCCTTCTAGCTCTTTTCGTTAAGGAGATATTGCAAAGCATTTGGAAAAAATGTCAACGCGGTTTTCTCTAAGGCGGAATGAGCTGGGGCTGATTTTTCAACGCTATCTTGTTCACACAATGCCTACAAGTCTAAATCTGCATTTTCAGCCTTCTAGCTCTTTTCGTTAAGGAGATATTGCAAAGCATTTGGAAAAAATGTCAACGCGGTTTTCTCTAAGGCGGAATGAGCTGGGGCCGATTTTTCAACGTTATCTTGTTCACACAATGCCTACAAGTCTAAATCTGCATTTTCAGCCTTCTAGCTCTTTTCGTTAAGGAGATATTGCAAAGCATTTGGAAAAAATGTCAACGCGGTTTTCTCTAAGGCGGAATGAGCTGGGGCTGATTTTTCAACGCTATCTTGTTCACACAATGCCTACAAGTCTAAATCTGCATTTTCAGCCTTCTAGCTCTTTTCGTTAAGGAGATATTGCAAAGCATTTGGAAAAAATGTCAACGCGGTTTTCTCTAAGGCGGAATGAGCTGGGGCTGATTTTTCAACGCTATCTTGTTCACACAATGCCTACAAGTCTAAATCTGCATTTTCAGCCTTCTAGCTCTTTTCGTTAAGGAGATATTGCAAAGCATTTGGAAAAATGTCAACGCGGTTTTCTCTAAGGCGGAATGACACGCAGGGCGATTTTTCAACGCTATCTTTTCACACAATGCCTACAAGTCTAAATCTGCATTTTCAGCCTTCTAGCTCTTTTCGTTAAGGAGATATGAGGCAAAGCATTTGGAAAAAATGTCAACGCGGTTTTCTCTAAGGCGGAATGAGCTGGGGCTGATTTTTCAACGCTATCTTGTTCACACAATGCCTACAAGTCTAAATCTGCATTTTCAGCCTTCTAGCTCTTTTCGTTAAGGAGATATTGCAAAGCATTTTGGAAAAAATGTCAACGCGGTTTTCTCTAAGGCGGAATGA
>NW_028142614.1:0-46571 GCF_055691185.1 Crinia signifera
TAGTTGCCAGGGCATACACTGGGCATGACAGGGGGCTTAAGGGCGCCAGGACCCGCCCACTTCCGCTTTGGGGGCCAGCAACAGTTGCCAGGGCTACCCTGGGCATGGCAGGGGGCTGAAGGGGGCCTGGACCCGCCCACTTCCGCTTTGGGGGCCAGCAACAGTTGCAAGGGCTACCCTGGGCATGGCAGGGGGATTAAGGGGGCCTGGACCCGCCCACTTCCGCTTTGGGGGCCAGCAACAGTTGCCAGGGCATACCCTGGGCATGGAAGGGGGCTTAAGGGCGCCTGGACCCGCCCACTTCCGCTTTGGGGGCCAGCAACAGTTGCCAGGGCAACCCTGGGCATGGCAGAGGGCTTAAGGGGGCCTGGACCCGCCCACTTCCGCTTTGGGGGCCAGCAACAGTTGCCAGGGCTACCCTGGGCATGGCAGGGGGCTGAAGGGGGCCTGGACCCGCCCACTTCCGCTTTGGGGGCCAGCAACAGTTGCAAGGGCTATTCTGGGCATGGCAGGGGGATTAAGGGGGCCTGGACCCGCCCACTTCCGCTTTGGGGGCCAGCAACAGTTGCCAGGGCAACCCTGGGCATGGCAGGGGGCTTAAGGGCGCCTGGACCCGCCCACTTCCGCTTTGGGGGCCAGCAACAGTTGCCAGGGCAACCCTGGGCATGGAAGGGGGCTTAAGGGGGCCTGGACCCGCCCACTTCCGCTTTGGGGGCCAGCAACAGTTGCCATGGCAACCCTGGGCATGGCAGGGGGATTAAGGGGGCCTGGACCCGCCCAATTCCGCTTTGGGGGCCAGCAACAGTTGCCAGGGCTACCATGGGCATGGCAGGGGGCTGAAGGGGGCCTGTACCCGCCCAATTCCGCTTTGGGGGCCAGCAACAGTTGCCAGGGCAACCCTGGGCATGGCAGGTGGATTAAGTGGGCCTGGACCCGCCCACTTCCGCTTTGGGGGCCAGCAACAGTTGCCAGGGCATACCCTGGGCATGGCAGGGGGCTTAAGGGCGCCTGGACCCGCCCACTTCCGCTTTGGGGGCCAGCAACAGTTGCCAGGGCAACCCTGGGCATGGCAGGGGGCTTAAGGGGGCCTGGACCCGCCCACTTCCGCTTTGGGGGCCAGCAACAGTTGCCAGGGCAACCCTGGGCATGGCAGGGGGCTTAAGGAGGCCTGGACCCGCCCACTTCCGCTTTGGGGCCAGCAACAGTTGCCAGGGCAACCCTGGGCATGGCAGGGGGCTTAAGGGGGCCTGGATCCGCCCACTTCCGCTTTGGGGGCCAGCAACAGTTGCCAGGGCTACCCTGGGCATGGCAGGTGGAATAAGGGGGCCTGGACCCGCCCACTTCCACTTTGGGGGCCAGCAACAGTTGCCACGGCATACCCTGGGCATGGCAGGTGGATTAAGGGGGCCTGGACCCGCCCACTTCCGCTTTGGGGGCCAGCAACAGTTGCCAGGGCAACCCTGGGCATGGCAGGGGGCTTAAGGGGGCCTGGACCCGCCCACTTCCGCTTTGGGGGCCAGCAACAGTTGCCAGGGCTACCCTGGGCATGGCATGTGGATTAAGGGGGCCTGGACCCGCCCACTTCCGCTTTGGGGGCCAGCAACAGTTGCCAGGGCAACCCTGGGCATGGCAGGGGGCTTAACGGGGCCTGGACCCGCCCACTTCCGCTTTGGGGGCCAGCAACAGTTGCCAGGGCTACCCTGGGCATGGCATGTGAATTAAGGGGGCCTGGACCCGCCCACTTCCGCTTTGGGGGCCAGCAACAGTTGCCAGGGCAACCCTGGGCATGGCAGGGGGCTTAACAGGGCCTGGACCCGCCCACTTCCGCTTTGGGGGCCAGCAACAATTGCCAGGGCTACCCTGGGCATGGCAGGGGGCTTAAGGGGGCCTGGACCCACCCACTTCCGCTTTGGGGGCCAGCAACAGTTGCCAGGGCTACCCTGGGCATGGCAGGGGGCTTAAGGGGGCCTGGACCCGCCCACTTCCGCTTTGGGGGCCAGCAACAGTTGCCAGGGCTACCCTGGGCATGGCATGTGGATTAAGGGGGCCTGGACCCGCCCACTTCCGCTTTGGGGGCCAGCAACAGTTGCCAGGGCAACCCTGGGCATGGCAGGGGGCTTAACAGGGCCTGGAACCGCCCACTTCCGCTTTGGGGGCCAGCAACAGTTGCCAGGGCTACCCTGGGCATGTCAGGGGGCTTAAGGGGGCCTGGACCCACCCACTTCCGCTTTGGGGGCCAGCAACAGTTGCCAGGGCAACCCTGGGCATGGCAGGGGTATTATGGAAGCCTGGACCCACCCACTTCCGCTTTGGGGGCCAGCAACAGTTGCCAGGGCAACCCTGGGCATGGCAGGGGGATTAAGGAAGCCTGGACCCGCCCACTTCCGCTTTGGGGGCCAGCAACAGTTGCCAGGGCTACCCTGGGCATGGCAGGGGGCTGAAGGGGGCCTGGACCCGCCCACTTCCGCTTTGGGGGCCAGCAACAGTTGCCAGCGCTACCCTGGGCATGGCAGGTGGATTAAGGGGGCCTGGACCCGCCCACTTCCGCTTTGGGGGCCAGCAACAGTTGCCAGGGCATACCCTGGGCATGGCAGGGGGCTTAAGGGCGCCTGGACCCGCCCACTTCCGCTTTGGGGGCCAGCAACAGTTGCAAGGGCTACCCTGGGCATGGCATGTGGATTAAGGGGCCTGGACCCGCCCACTTCCGCTTTGGGGGCCAGCAACAGTTGCCAGGGCAACCCTGGGCATGGCAGGGGGCTTAACGGGGCCTGGACCCGCCCACTTCCGCTTTGGGGGCCAGCAACAGTTGCCAGGGCTACCCTGGGCATGGCATGTGGATTAAGGGGGCCTGGACCCGCCCACTTCCGCTTTGGGGGCCAGCAACAGTTGCCAGGGCAACCCTGGGCATGGCAGGGGGCTTAAGGGGGCCTGGACCCGCCCACTTCCGCTTTGGGGGCCAGCAACAGTTGCCAGGGCTACCCTGGGCATGGCATGTGGATTAAGGGGGCCTGGACCCGCCCACTTCCTCTTTGGGGGCCAGCAACAGTTGCCAGGGCAACCCTGGGCATGGCAGGGGGCTTAACGGGGCCTGGACCCGCCCACTTCCGCTTTGGGGGCCAGCAACAGTTGCCAGGGCTACCCTGGGCATGGCAGGGGGCTTAAGGGGGCCTGGACCCGCCCACTTCCGCTTTGGGGGCCAGCAACAGTTGCCAGGGCTACCCTGGGCATGGCATGTGGATTAAGGGGGCCTGGACCCGCCCACTTCCGCTTTGGGGGCCAGCAACAGTTGCCAGGGCAACCCTGGGCATGGCAGGGGGCTTAACAGGGCCTGGACCCGCCCACTTCCGCTTTGGGGGCCAGCAACAGTTGCCAGGGCTACCCTGGGCATGGCAGGGGGCTTAAGGGGGCCTGGACCCACCCACTTCCGCTTTGGGGGCCAGCAACAGTTGCCAGGGCAACCCTGGGCATGGCAGGGGTATTATGGAAGCCTGGACCCACCCACTTCCGCTTTGGGGGCCAGCAACAGTTGCCAGGGCAACCCTGGGCATGGCAGGGGGATTAAGGAAGCCTGGACCCGCCCACTTCCGCTTTGGGGGCCAGCAACAGTTGCCAGGGCTACCCTGGGCATGGCAGGGGGCTGAAGGGGGCCTGGACCCGCCCACTTCCGCTTTGGGGGCCAGCAACAGTTGCCAGGGCTACCCTGGGCATGGCAGGTGGATTAAGGGGGCCTGGACCCGCCCACTTCCGCTTTGGGGGCTAGCAACAGTTGCCAGGGCATACCCTGGGCATGGCAGGGGGCTTAAAGGCGCCTGGACCCGCCCACTTCCGCTTTGGGGGCCAGCAACAGTTGCCAGGGCTACCCTGGGCATGGCATGTGGATTAAGGGGCCTGGACCCGCCCACTTCCGCTTTGGGGGCCAGCAACAGTTGCCAGGGCAACCCTGGGCATGGCAGGGGGCTTAACGGGGCCTGGACCCACCCACTTCCGCTTTGGGGGCCAGCAACAGTTGCCAGGGCTACCCTGGGCATGGCAGGGGGCTTAACGGGGCCTGGACCCGCCCACTTCCGCTTTGGGGGCCAGCAACAGTTGCCAGGGCATACCTTGGACATGGCAGGGGGCTTAAGGGCGCCTGGACCCGCCCACTTCCGCTTTGGGGGCCAGCAACAGTTGCCAGGGCATACCCTGGGCATGGCAAGGGGCTTAAGGGCGCCAGTACCCGCCCACTTCCGCTTTGGGGGCCAGAAACAGTTGCCAGGGCTACCCTGGGCATGGCAGGGGGCTGAAGGGGGCCTGGACCCGCCCACTTCCGCTTTGGGGGCAGCAACAGTTGCAAGGGCTACCCTGGGCATGGCAGGGGGATTAAGGGGACCTGGACCCGCCCACTTCCGCTTTGGGGGCCAGCAACAGTTGCCAGGGCAACCCTGGGCATGGCAGGGGGCTTAAGGGGGCCTGGACCCGCCCACTTCCGCTTTGGGGGCCAGCAACAGTTGCCAGGGCTACCCTGGGCATGGCAGGTGGAATAAGGGGGCCTGGACCCGCCCACTTCCACTTTGGGGGCCAGCAACAGTTGCCACGGCATACCCTGGGCATGGCAGGTGGATTAAGGGGGCCTGGACCCGCCCACTTCCGCTTTGGGGGCCAGCAACAGTTGCCAGGGCAACCCTGGGCATGGCAGGGGGCTTAAGGGGGCCTGGACCCGCCCACTTCCGCTTTGGGGGCCAGCAACAGTTGCCAGGGCTACCCTGGGCATGGCATGTGGATTAAGGGGGCCTGGACCCGCCCACTTCCGCTTTGGGGCCAGCAACAGTTGCCAGGGCAACCCTGGGCATGGCAGGGGGCTTAACGGGGCCTGGACCCGCCCACTTCCGCTTTGGGGGCCAGCAACAGTTGCCAGGGCTACCCTGGGCATGGCATGTGGATTAAGGGGGCCTGGACCCGCCCACTTCCGCTTTGGGGGCCAGCAACAGTTGCCAGGGCAACCCTGGGCATGGCAGGGGGCTTAACAGGGCCTGGACCCGCCCACTTCCGCTTTGGGGGCCAGCAACAATTGCCAGGGCTACCCTGGGCATGGCAGGGGGCTTAAGGGGGCCTGGACCCACCCACTTCCGCTTTGGGGGCCAGCAACAGTTGCCAGGGCTACCCTGGGCATGGCAGGGGGCTTAAGGGGGCCTGGACCCGCCCACTTCCGCTTTGGGGGCCAGCAACAGTTGCCAGGGCTACCCTGGGCATGGCATGTGGATTAAGGGGGCCTGGACCCGCCCACTTCCGCTTTGGGGGCCAGCAACAGTTGCCAGGGCAACCCTGGGCATGGCAGGGGGCTTAACAGGGCCTGGACCCACCCACTTCCGCTTTGGGGGCCAGCAACAGTTGCCAGGGCAACCCTGGGCATGGCAGGGGTATTATGGAAGCCTGGACCCACCCACTTCCGCTTTGGGGGCCAGCAACAGTTGCCAGGGCAACCCTGGGCATGGCAGGGGGCTGAAGGGGGCCTGGACCCGCCCACTTCCGCTTTGGGGGCCAGCAACAGTTGCCAGGGCAACCCTGGGCATGGCAGGGGGCTTAAGGGGGCCTGGACCCGCCCACTTCCGCTTTGGGGGCCAGCAACAGTTGCCAGGGCAACCCTGGGCATGGCAGGGGGCTTAACGGGGCCTGGACCCGCCCACTTCCGCTTTGGGGGCCAGCAACAGTTGCCAGGGCTACCCTGGGCATGGCATGTGGATTAAGGGCGCCTGGACCCGCCCACTTCCGCTTTGGGGGCCAGCAACAGTTGCCAGGGCAACCCTGGGCATGGCAGGGGGCTTAAGGGGGCCTGGACCCGCCCACTTCCGCTTTGGGGGCCAGCAACAGTTGCCAGGGCTACCCTGGGCATGGCATGTGGATTAAGGGGGCCTGGACCCGCCCACTTCCTCTTTGGGGGCCAGCAACAGTTGCCAGGGCAACCCTGGGCATGGCAGGGGGCTTAACGGGGCCTGGACCCGCCCACTTCCGCTTTGGGGGCCAGCAACAGTTGCCAGGGCTACCCTGGGCATGGCAGGGGGCTTAAGGGGGCCTGGACCCGCCCACTTCCGCTTTGGGGGCCAGCAACAGTTGCCAGGGCTACCCTGGGCATGGCATGTGGATTAAGGGGGCCTGGACCCGCCCACTTCCGCTTTGGGGGCCAGCAACAGTTGCCAGGGCAACCCTGGGCATGGCAGGGGGCTTAACAGGGCCTGGACCCGCCCACTTCCGCTTTGGGGGCCAGCAACAGTTGCCAGGGCAACCCTGGGCATGGAAGGGGGCTTAAGGGGGCCTGGACCCGCCCACTTCCGCTTTGGGGGCCAGCAACAGTTGCCATGGCAACCCTGGGCATGGCAGGGGGATTAAGGGGGCCTGGACCCGCCCAATTCCGCTTTGGGGGCCAGCAACAGTTGCCAGGGCTACCATGGGCATGGCAGGGGGCTGAAGGGGGCCTGTACCCGCCCAATTCCGCTTTGGGGGCCAGCAACAGTTGCCAGGGCAACCCTGGGCATGGCAGGTGGATTAAGTGGGCCTGGACCCGCCCACTTCCGCTTTGGGGGCCAGCAACAGTTGCCAGGGCATACCCTGGGCATGGCAGGGGGCTTAAGGGCGCCTGGACCCGCCCACTTCCGCTTTGGGGGCCAGCAACAGTTGCCAGGGCAACCCTGGGCATGGCAGGGGGCTTAAGGGGGCCTGGACCCGCCCACTTCCGCTTTGGGGGCCAGCAACAGTTGCCAGGGCAACCCTGGGCATGGCAGGGGGCTTAAGGAGGCCTGGACCCGCCCACTTCCGCTTTGGGGCCAGCAACAGTTGCCAGGGCAACCCTGGGCATGGCAGGGGGCTTAAGGGGGCCTGGACCCGCCCACTTCCGCTTTGGGGGCCAGCAACAGTTGCCAGGGCTACCCTGGGCATGGCAGGTGGAATAAGGGGGCCTGGACCCGCCCACTTCCACTTTGGGGGCCAGCAACAGTTGCCACGGCATACCCTGGGCATGGCAGGTGGATTAAGGGGGCCTGGACCCGCCCACTTCCGCTTTGGGGGCCAGCAACAGTTGCCAGGGCAACCCTGGGCATGGCAGGGGGCTTAAGGGGGCCTGGACCCGCCCACTTCCGCTTTGGGGGCCAGCAACAGTTGCCAGGGCTACCCTGGGCATGGCATGTGGATTAAGGGGGCCTGGACCCGCCCACTTCCGCTTTGGGGGCCAGCAACAGTTGCCAGGGCAACCCTGGGCATGGCAGGGGGCTTAACGGGGCCTGGACCCGCCCACTTCCGCTTTGGGGGCCAGCAACAGTTGCCAGGGCTACCCTGGGCATGGCATGTGAATTAAGGGGGCCTGGACCCGCCCACTTCCGCTTTGGGGGCCAGCAACAGTTGCCAGGGCAACCCTGGGCATGGCAGGGGGCTTAACAGGGCCTGGACCCGCCCACTTCCGCTTTGGGGGCCAGCAACAATTGCCAGGGCTACCCTGGGCATGGCAGGGGGCTTAAGGGGGCCTGGACCCACCCACTTCCGCTTTGGGGGCCAGCAACAGTTGCCAGGGCTACCCTGGGCATGGCAGGGGGCTTAAGGGGGCCTGGACCCGCCCACTTCCGCTTTGGGGGCCAGCAACAGTTGCCAGGGCTACCCTGGGCATGGCATGTGGATTAAGGGGGCCTGGACCCGCCCACTTCCGCTTTGGGGGCCAGCAACAGTTGCCAGGGCAACCCTGGGCATGGCAGGGGGCTTAACAGGGCCTGGAACCGCCCACTTCCGCTTTGGGGGCCAGCAACAGTTGCCAGGGCTACCCTGTGCATGTCAGGGGGCTTAAGGGGGCCTGGACCCACCCACTTCCGCTTTGGGGGCCAGCAACAGTTGCCAGGGCAACCCTGGGCATGGCAGGGGTATTATGGAAGCCTGGACCCACCCACTTCCGCTTTGGGGGCCAGCAACAGTTGCCAGGGCAACCCTGGGCATGGCAGGGGGATTAAGGAAGCCTGGACCCGCCCACTTCCGCTTTGGGGGCCAGCAACAGTTGCCAGGGCTACCCTGGGCATGGCAGGGGGCTGAAGGGGGCCTGGACCCGCCCACTTCCGCTTTGGGGGCCAGCAACAGTTGCCAGCGCTACCCTGGGCATGGCAGGTGGATTAAGGGGGCCTGGACCCGCCCACTTCCGCTTTGGGGGCCAGCAACAGTTGCCAGGGCATACCCTGGGCATGGCAGGGGGCTTAAGGGCGCCTGGACCCGCCCACTTCCGCTTTGGGGGCCAGCAACAGTTGCCAGGGCTACCCTGGGCATGGCATGTGGATTAAGGGGCCTGGACCCGCCCACTTCCGCTTTGGGGGCCAGCAACAGTTGCCAGGGCAACCCTGGGCATGGCAGGGGGCTTAACGGGGCCTGGACCCGCCCACTTCCGCTTTGGGGGCCAGCAACAGTTGCCAGGGCTACCCTGGGCATGGCATGTGGATTAAGGGGGCCTGGACCCGCCCACTTCCGCTTTGGGGGCCAGCAACAGTTGCCAGGGCAACCCTGGGCATGGCAGGGGGCTTAAGGGGGCCTGGACCCGCCCACTTCCGCTTTGGGGGCCAGCAACAGTTGCCAGGGCTACCCTGGGCATGGCATGTGGATTAAGGGGGCCTGGACCCGCCCACTTCCTCTTTGGGGGCCAGCAACAGTTGCCAGGGCAACCCTGGGCATGGCAGGGGGCTTAACGGGGCCTGGACCCGCCCACTTCCGCTTTGGGGGCCAGCAACAGTTGCCAGGGCTACCCTGGGCATGGCAGGGGGCTTAAGGGGGCCTGGACCCGCCCACTTCCGCTTTGGGGGCCAGCAACAGTTGCCAGGGCTACCCTGGGCATGGCATGTGGATTAAGGGGGCCTGGACCCGCCCACTTCCGCTTTGGGGGCCAGCAACAGTTGCCAGGGCAACCCTGGGCATGGCAGGGGGCTTAACAGGGCCTGGACCCGCCCACTTCCGCTTTGGGGGCCAGCAACAGTTGCCAGGGCTACCCTGGGCATGGCAGGGGGCTTAAGGGGGCCTGGACCCACCCACTTCCGCTTTGGGGGCCAGCAACAGTTGCCAGGGCAACCCTGGGCATGGCAGGGGTATTATGGAAGCCTGGACCCACCCACTTCCGCTTTGGGGGCCAGCAACAGTTGCCAGGGCAACCCTGGGCATGGCAGGGGGATTAAGGAAGCCTGGACCCGCCCACTTCCGCTTTGGGGGCCAGCAACAGTTGCCAGGGCTACCCTGGGCATGGCAGGGGGCTGAAGGGGGCCTGGACCCGCCCACTTCCGCTTTGGGGGCCAGCAACAGTTGCCAGGGCTACCCTGGGCATGGCAGGTGGATTAAGGGGGCCTGGACCCGCCCACTTCCGCTTTGGGGGCTAGCAACAGTTGCCAGGGCATACCCTGGGCATGGCAGGGGGCTTAAAGGCGCCTGGACCCGCCCACTTCCGCTTTGGGGGCCAGCAACAGTTGCCAGGGCTACCCTGGGCATGGCATGTGGATTAAGGGGCCTGGACCCGCCCACTTCCGCTTTGGGGGCCAGCAACAGTTGCCAGGGCAACCCTGGGCATGGCAGGGGGCTTAACGGGGCCTGGACCCACCCACTTCCGCTTTGGGGGCCAGCAACAGTTGCCAGGGCTACCCTGGGCATGGCAGGGGGCTTAACGGGGCCTGGACCCGCCCACTTCCGCTTTGGGGGCCAGCAACAGTTGCCAGGGCATACCTTGGACATGGCAGGGGGCTTAAGGGCGCCTGGACCCGCCCACTTCCGCTTTGGGGGCCAGCAACAGTTGCCAGGGCATACCCTGGGCATGGCAAGGGGCTTAAGGGCGCCAGTACCCGCCCACTTCCGCTTTGGGGGCCAGAAACAGTTGCCAGGGCTACCCTGGGCATGGCAGGGGGCTGAAGGGGGCCTGGACCCGCCCACTTCCGCTTTGGGGGCAGCAACAGTTGCAAGGGCTACCCTGGGCATGGCAGGGGGATTAAGGGGACCTGGACCCGCCCACTTCCGCTTTGGGGGCCAGCAACAGTTGCCAGGGCAACCCTGGGCATGGCAGGGGGCTTAAGGGGGCCTGGACCCGCCCACTTCCGCTTTGGGGGCCAGCAACAGTTGCCAGGGCTACCCTGGGCATGGCAGGTGGAATAAGGGGGCCTGGACCCGCCCACTTCCACTTTGGGGGCCAGCAACAGTTGCCACGGCATACCCTGGGCATGGCAGGTGGATTAAGGGGGCCTGGACCCGCCCACTTCCGCTTTGGGGGCCAGCAACAGTTGCCAGGGCAACCCTGGGCATGGCAGGGGGCTTAAGGGGGCCTGGACCCGCCCACTTCCGCTTTGGGGGCCAGCAACAGTTGCCAGGGCTACCCTGGGCATGGCATGTGGATTAAGGGGGCCTGGACCCGCCCACTTCCGCTTTGGGGGCCAGCAACAGTTGCCAGGGCAACCCTGGGCATGGCAGGGGGCTTAACGGGGCCTGGACCCGCCCACTTCCGCTTTGGGGGCCAGCAACAGTTGCCAGGGCTACCCTGGGCATGGCATGTGGATTAAGGGGGCCTGGACCCGCCCACTTCCGCTTTGGGGGCCAGCAACAGTTGCCAGGGCAACCCTGGGCATGGCAGGGGGCTTAACAGGGCCTGGACCCGCCCACTTCCGCTTTGGGGGCCAGCAACAATTGCCAGGGCTACCCTGGGCATGGCAGGGGGCTTAAGGGGGCCTGGACCCACCCACTTCCGCTTTGGGGGCCAGCAACAGTTGCCAGGGCTACCCTGGGCATGGCAGGGGGCTTAAGGGGGCCTGGACCCGCCCACTTCCGCTTTGGGGGCCAGCAACAGTTGCCAGGGCTACCCTGGGCATGGCATGTGGATTAAGGGGGCCTGGACCCGCCCACTTCCGCTTTGGGGGCCAGCAACAGTTGCCAGGGCAACCCTGGGCATGGCAGGGGGCTTAACAGGGCCTGGACCCACCCACTTCCGCTTTGGGGGCCAGCAACAGTTGCCAGGGCAACCCTGGGCATGGCAGGGGTATTATGGAAGCCTGGACCCACCCACTTCCGCTTTGGGGGCCAGCAACAGTTGCCAGGGCAACCCTGGGCATGGCAGGGGGCTGAAGGGGGCCTGGACCCGCCCACTTCCGCTTTGGGGGCCAGCAACAGTTGCCAGGGCAACCCTGGGCATGGCAGGGGGCTTAAGGGGGCCTGGACCCGCCCACTTCCGCTTTGGGGGCCAGCAACAGTTGCCAGGGCAACCCTGGGCATGGCAGGGGGCTTAAGGGCGCCTGGACCCGCCCACTTCTGCTTTGGGGGCCAGCAACAGTTGCCAGGGCTACCCTGGGCATGGCAGGGGGCTGAAGGGGGCCTGGACCCGCCCACTTCCGCTTTGGGGGCCAGCAACAGTTGCAAGGGCTACCCTGGGCATGGCAGGGAGATTAAGGGGGCCTGGACCCGCCCACTTCCGCTTTGGGGGCCAACAACTGTTGCCAGGGCATACCCTGGGCATGGCAGGGGGCTTAAGGGCGCCTGGACCCGCCCACTTCCGCTTTGGGGGCCAGCAACAGTTGCCAGGGCAACCCTGGGCATGGCAGGGGGCTTAAGGGGGACTGGACCCGCCCACTTCCGCTTTGGGGGCCAGCAACAGTTGCCAGGGCAACCCTAAGCATGGCAGGGGGCTTAAGGGGGCCTGGACCCGCCCACTTCCGCTTTGGGGGCCAGCAACAGTTGCCAGGGCAACCCTGGGCATGGCAGGGGGCTTAAGGGCGCCTGGACCCGCCCACTTCCGCTTTGGGGGCCAGCAACAGTTGCCAGGGCAACCCTGGGCATGGCAGGGGGCTTAAGGGGGCCTGGACCCGCCCACTTCCGCTTTGGGGGCCAGCAACAGTTGCCAGGGCTACCCTGGGCATGGCAGCGGGATTAAGGGGGCCTGGACCCGCCCACTTCCGCTTTGGGGGCCAGCAACAGTTGCCAGGGCAACCCTGGGCATGGCAGGGGGCTTAAGGGGGCCTGGACCCGCCCACTTCCGCTTTGGGGGCCAGCAACAGTTGCCAGGGCATACCTTGGACATGGCAGGGGGCTTAAGGGCGCCTGGACCCGCCCACTTCCGCTTTGGGGGCCAGCAACAGTTGCCAGGGCATACCCTGGGCATGGCAAGGGGCTTAAGGGCGCCAGTACCCGCCCACTTCCGCTTTGGGGGCCAGAAACAGTTGCCAGGGCTACCCTGGGCATGGCAGGGGGCTGAAGGGGGCCTGGACCCGCCCACTTCCGCTTTGGGGGCAGCAACAGTTGCAAGGGCTACCCTGGGCATGGCAGGGGGATTAAGGGGACCTGGACCCGCCCACTTCCGCTTTGGGGGCCAGCAACAGTTGCCAGGGCAACCCTGGGCATGGCAGGGGGCTTAAGGGGGCCTGGACCCGCCCACTTCCGCTTTGGGGGCCAGCAACAGTTGCCAGGGCTACCCTGGGCATGGCAGGTGGAATAAGGGGGCCTGGACCCGCCCACTTCCACTTTGGGGGCCAGCAACAGTTGCCACGGCATACCCTGGGCATGGCAGGTGGATTAAGGGGGCCTGGACCCGCCCACTTCCGCTTTGGGGGCCAGCAACAGTTGCCAGGGCAACCCTGGGCATGGCAGGGGGCTTAAGGGGGCCTGGACCCGCCCACTTCCGCTTTGGGGGCCAGCAACAGTTGCCAGGGCTACCCTGGGCATGGCATGTGGATTAAGGGGGCCTGGACCCGCCCACTTCCGCTTTGGGGGCCAGCAACAGTTGCCAGGGCAACCCTGGGCATGGCAGGGGGCTTAACGGGGCCTGGACCCGCCCACTTCCGCTTTGGGGGCCAGCAACAGTTGCCAGGGCTACCCTGGGCATGGCATGTGGATTAAGGGGGCCTGGACCCGCCCACTTCCGCTTTGGGGGCCAGCAACAGTTGCCAGGGCAACCCTGGGCATGGCAGGGGGCTTAACAGGGCCTGGACCCGCCCACTTCCGCTTTGGGGGCCAGCAACAATTGCCAGGGCTACCCTGGGCATGGCAGGGGGCTTAAGGGGGCCTGGACCCACCCACTTCCGCTTTGGGGGCCAGCAACAGTTGCCAGGGCTACCCTGGGCATGGCAGGGGGCTTAAGGGGGCCTGGACCCGCCCACTTCCGCTTTGGGGGCCAGCAACAGTTGCCAGGGCTACCCTGGGCATGGCATGTGGATTAAGGGGGCCTGGACCCGCCCACTTCCGCTTTGGGGGCCAGCAACAGTTGCCAGGGCAACCCTGGGCATGGCAGGGGGCTTAACAGGGCCTGGACCCGCCCACTTCCGCTTTGGGGGCCAGCAACAGTTGCCAGGGCTACCCTGGGCATGGCAGGGGGCTTAAGGGGGCCTGGACCCACCCACTTCCGCTTTGGGGGCCAGCAACAGTTGCCAGGGCAACCCTGGGCATGGCAGGGGTATTATGGAAGCCTGGACCCACCCACTTCCGCTTTGGGGGCCAGCAACAGTTGCCAGGGCAACCCTGGGCATGGCAGGGGGATTAAGGAAGCCTGGACCCGCCCACTTCCGCTTTGGGGGCCAGCAACAGTTGCCAGGGCTACCCTGGGCATGGCAGGGGGCTGAAGGGGGCCTGGACCCGCCCACTTCCGCTTTGGGGGCCAGCAACAGTTGCTAGGGCTACCCTGGGCATGGCAGGTGGATTAAGGGGGCCTGGACCCGCCCACTTCCGCTTTGGGGGCCAGCAACAGTTGCCAGGGCATACCCTGGGCATGGCAGGGGGCTTAAGGGCGCCTGGACCCGCCCACTTCCGCTTTGGGGGCCAGCAACAGTTGCCAGGGCTACCCTGGGCATGGCATGTGGATTAAGGGGCCTGGACCCGCCCACTTCCGCTTTGGGGGCCAGCAACAGTTGCCAGGGCAACCCTGGGCATGGCAGGGGGCTTAACGGGGCCTGGACCCGCCCACTTCCGCTTTGGGGGCCAGCAACAGTTGCCAGGGCTACCCTGGGCATGGCATGTGGATTAAGGGGGCCTGGACCCGCCCACTTCCGCTTTGGGGGCCAGCAACAGTTGCCAGGGCAACCCTGGGCATGGCAGGGGGCTTAAGGGGGCCTGGACCCGCCCACTTCCGCTTTGGGGGCCAGCAACAGTTGCCAGGGCTACCCTGGGCATGGCATGTGGATTAAGGGGGCCTGGACCCGCCCACTTCCTCTTTGGGGGCCAGCAACAGTTGCCAGGGCAACCCTGGGCATGGCAGGGGGCTTAACGGGGCCTGGACCCGCCCACTTCCGCTTTGGGGGCCAGCAACAGTTGCCAGGGCTACCCTGGGCATGGCAGGGGGCTTAAGGGGGCCTGGACCCGCCCACTTCCGCTTTGGGGGCCAGCAACAGTTGCCAGGGCAACCCTGGGCATGGCAGGGGGCTTAACGGGGCCTGGACCCGCCCACTTCCGCTTTGGGGGCCAGCAACAGTTGCCAGGGCTACCCTGGGCATGGCATGTGGATTAAGGGGGCCTGGACCCGCCCACTTCCGCTTTGGGGGCCAGCAACAGTTGCCAGGGCAACCCTGGGCATGGCAGGGGGCTTAACAGGGCCTGGACCCGCCCACTTCCGCTTTGGGGGCCAGCAACAGTTGCCAGGGCTACCCTGGGCATGGCAGGGGGCTTAAGGGGGCCTGGACCCACCCACTTCCGCTTTGGGGGCCAGCAACAGTTGCCAGGGCAACCCTGGGCATGGCAGGGGTATTATGGAAGCCTGGACCCACCCACTTCCGCTTTGGGGGCCAGCAACAGTTGCCAGGGCAACCCTGGGCATGGCAGGGGGATTAAGGAAGCCTGGACCCGCCCACTTCCGCTTTGGGGGCCAGCAACAGTTGCCAGGGCTACCCTGGGCATGGCAGGGGGCTGAAGGGGGCCTGGACCCGCCCACTTCCGCTTTGGGGGCCAGCAACAGTTGCCAGGGCTACCCTGGGCATGGCAGGTGGATTAAGGGGGCCTGGACCCGCCCACTTCCGCTTTGGGGGCCAGCAACAGTTGCCAGGGCATACCCTGGGCATGGCAGGGGGCTTAAGGGCGCCTGGACCCGCCCACTTCCGCTTTGGGGGCCAGCAACAGTTGCCAGGGCTACCCTGGGCATGGCATGTGGATTAAGGGGCCTGGACCCGCCCACTTCCGCTTTGGGGGCCAGCAACAGTTGCCAGGGCAACCCTGGGCATGGCAGGGGGCTTAACGGGGCCTGGACCCACCCACTTCCGCTTTGGGGGCCAGCAACAGTTGCCAGGGCTACCCTGGGCATGGCATGTGGATTAAGGGGGCCTGGACCCGCCCACTTCCTCTTTGGGGGCCAGCAACAGTTGCCAGGGCAACCCTGGGCATGGCAGGGGGCTTAACGGGGCCTGGACCCGCCCACTTCCGCTTTGGGGGCCAGCAACAGTTGCCAGGGCAACCCTGGGCATGGCAGGGGGCTTAACCGGGCCTGGACCCGCCCACTTCCGCTTTGGGGGCCAGCAACAGTTGCCAGGGCTACCCTGGGCATGGCATGTGGATTAAGGGGGCCTGGACCCGCCCACTTCCGCTTTGGGGGCCAGCAACAGTTGCCAGGGCAACCCTGGGCATGGCAGGGGGCTTAAGGGGGCCTGGACCCGCCCACTTCCGCTTTGGGGGCCAGCAACAGTTGCCAGGGCTACCCTGGGCATGGCATGTGGATTAAGGGGGCCTGGACCCGCCCACTTCCTCTTTGGGGGCCAGCAACAGTTGCCAGGGCAACCCTGGGCATGGCAGGGGGCTTAAGGGGGCCTGGACCCGCCCACTTCCGCTTTGGGGGCCAGCAACAGTTGCCAGGGCTACCCTGGGCATGGCAGCGGGATTAAGGGGGCCTGGACCCGCCCACTTCCGCTTTGGGGGCCAGCAACAGTTGCCAGGGCAACCCTGGGCATGGCAGGGGGCTTAAGGGGGCCTGGACCCGCCCACTTCCGCTTTGGGGGCCAGCAACAGTTGCCAGGGCATACCTTGGACATGGCAGGGGGCTTAAGGGCGCCTGGACCCGCCCACTTCCGCTTTGGGGGCCAGCAACAGTTGCCAGGGCATACCCTGGGCATGGCAAGGGGCTTAAGGGCGCCAGTACCCGCCCACTTCCGCTTTGGGGGCCAGAAACAGTTGCCAGGGCTACCCTGGGCATGGCAGGGGGCTGAAGGGGGCCTGGACCCGCCCACTTCCGCTTTGGGGGCAGCAACAGTTGCAAGGGCTACCCTGGGCATGGCAGGGGGATTAAGGGGACCTGGACCCGCCCACTTCCGCTTTGGGGGCCAGCAACAGTTGCCAGGGCAACCCTGGGCATGGCAGGGGGCTTAAGGGGGCCTGGACCCGCCCACTTCCGCTTTGGGGGCCAGCAACAGTTGCCAGGGCTACCCTGGGCATGGCAGGTGGAATAAGGGGGCCTGGACCCGCCCACTTCCACTTTGGGGGCCAGCAACAGTTGCCACGGCATACCCTGGGCATGGCAGGTGGATTAAGGGGGCCTGGACCCGCCCACTTCCGCTTTGGGGGCCAGCAACAGTTGCCAGGGCAACCCTGGGCATGGCAGGGGGCTTAAGGGGGCCTGGACCCGCCCACTTCCGCTTTGGGGGCCAGCAACAGTTGCCAGGGCTACCCTGGGCATGGCATGTGGATTAAGGGGGCCTGGACCCGCCCACTTCCGCTTTGGGGGCCAGCAACAGTTGCCAGGGCAACCCTGGGCATGGCAGGGGGCTTAACGGGGCCTGGACCCGCCCACTTCCGCTTTGGGGGCCAGCAACAGTTGCCAGGGCTACCCTGGGCATGGCATGTGGATTAAGGGGGCCTGGACCCGCCCACTTCCGCTTTGGGGGCCAGCAACAGTTGCCAGGGCAACCCTGGGCATGGCAGGGGGCTTAACAGGGCCTGGACCCGCCCACTTCCGCTTTGGGGGCCAGCAACAATTGCCAGGGCTACCCTGGGCATGGCAGGGGGCTTAAGGGGGCCTGGACCCACCCACTTCCGCTTTGGGGGCCAGCAACAGTTGCCAGGGCTACCCTGGGCATGGCAGGGGGCTTAAGGGGGCCTGGACCCGCCCACTTCCGCTTTGGGGGCCAGCAACAGTTGCCAGGGCTACCCTGGGCATGGCATGTGGATTAAGGGGGCCTGGACCTGCCCACTTCCGCTTTGGGGGCCAGCAACAGTTGCCAGGGCAACCCTGGGCATGGCAGGGGGCTTAACAGGGCCTGGACCCGCCCACTTCCGCTTTGGGGGCCAGCAACAGTTGCCAGGGCTACCCTGGGCATGGCAGGGGGCTTAAGGGGGCCTGGACCCACCCACTTCCGCTTTGGGGGCCAGCAACAGTTGCCAGGGCAACCCTGGGCATGGCAGGGGTATTATGGAAGCCTGGACCCACCCACTTCCGCTTTGGGGGCCAGCAACAGTTGCCAGGGCAACCCTGGGCATGGCAGGGGGATTAAGGAAGCCTGGACCCGCCCACTTCCGCTTTGGGGGCCAGCAACAGTTGCCAGGGCTACCCTGGGCATGGCAGGGGGCTGAAGGGGGCCTGGACCCGCCCACTTCCGCTTTGGGGGCCAGCAACAGTTGCCAGGGCTACCCTGGGCATGGCAGGTGGATTAAGGGGGCCTGGACCCGCCCACTTCCGCTTTGGGGGCCAGCAACAGTTGCCAGGGCATACCCTGGGCATGGCAGGGGGCTTAAGGGCGCCTGGACCCGCCCACTTCCGCTTTGGGGGCCAGCAACAGTTGCCAGGGCTACCCTGGGCATGGCATGTGGATTAAGGGGCCTGGACCCGCCCACTTCCGCTTTGGGGGCCAGCAACAGTTGCCAGGGCAACCCTGGGCATGGCAGGGGGCTTAACGGGGCCTGGACCCACCCACTTCCGCTTTGGGGGCCAGCAACAGTTGCCAGGGCTACCCTGGGCATGGCATGTGGATTAAGGGGGCCTGGACCCGCCCACTTCCTCTTTGGGGGCCAGCAACAGTTGCCAGGGCAACCCTGGGCATGGCAGGGGGCTTAACGGGGCCTGGACCCGCCCACTTCCGCTTTGGGGGCCAGCAACAGTTGCCAGGGCAACCCTGGGCATGGCAGGGGGCTTAACGGGGCCTGGACCCGCCCACTTCCGCTTTGGGGGCCAGCAACAGTTGCCAGGGCTACCCTGGGCATGGCATGTGGATTAAGGGGGCCTGGACCCGCCCACTTCCGCTTTGGGGGCCAGCAACAGTTGCCAGGGCAACCCTGGGCATGGCAGGGGGCTTAAGGGGGCCTGGACCCGCCCACTTCCGCTTTGGGGGCCAGCAACAGTTGCCAGGGCTACCCTGGGCATGGCATGTGGATTAAGGGGGCCTGGACCCGCCCACTTCCTCTTTGGGGGCCAGCAACAGTTGCCAGGGCAACCCTGGGCATGGCAGGGGGCTTAACGGGGCCTGGACCCGCCCACTTCCGCTTTGGGGGCCAGCAACAGTTGCCAGGGCAACCCTGGGCATGGCAGGGGGCTTAAGGGGGCCTGGACCCGCCCACTTCCGCTTTGGGGGCCAGCAACAGTTGCCAGGGCTACCCTGGGCATGGCAGCGGGATTAAGGGGGCCTGGACCCGCCCACTTCCGCTTTGGGGGCCAGCAACAGTTGCCAGGGCAACCCTGGGCATGGCAGGGGGCTTAAGGGGGCCTGGACCCGCCCACTTCCGCTTTGGGGGCCAGCAACAGTTGCCAGGGCATACCTTGGACATGGCAGGGGGCTTAAGGGCGCCTGGACCCGCCCACTTCCACTTTGGGGGCCAGCAACAGTTGCCAGGGCATACCCTGGGCATGGCAAGGGGCTTAAGGGCGCCAGTACCCGCCCACTTCCGCTTTGGGGGCCAGAAACAGTTGCCAGGGCTACCCTGGGCATGGCAGGGGGCTGAAGGGGGCCTGGACCCGCCCACTTCCGCTTTGGGGGCAGCAACAGTTGCAAGGGCTACCCTGGGCATGGCAGGGGGATTAAGGGGACCTGGACCCGCCCACTTCCGCTTTGGGGGCCAGCAACAGTTGCCAGGGCAACCCTGGGCATGGCAGGGGGCTTAAGGGGGCCTGGACCCGCCCACTTCCGCTTTGGGGGCCAGCAACAGTTGCCAGGGCTACCCTGGGCATGGCATGTGGATTAAGGGGGCCTGGACCCGCCCACTTCCGCTTTGGGGGCCAGCAACAGTTGCCAGGGCAACCCTGGGCATGGCAGGGGGCTTAACGGGGCCTGGACCCGCCCACTTCCGCTTTGGGGGCCAGCAACAGTTGCCAGGGCTACCCTGGGCATGGCATGTGGATTAAGGGGGCCTGGACCCGCCCACTTCCGCTTTGGGGGCCAGCAACAGTTGCCAGGGCAACCCTGGGCATGGCAGGGGGCTTAAGGGGGCCTGGACCCGCCCACTTCCGCTTTGGGGGCCAGCAACAGTTGCCAGGGCTACCCTGGGCATGGCATGTGGATTAAGGGGGCCTGGACCCGCCCACTTCCGCTTTGGGGGCCAGCAACAGTTGCCAGGGCAACCCTGGGCATGGCAGGGGGCTTAACAGGGCCTGGACCCGCCCACTTCCGCTTTGGGGGCCAGCAACAATTGCCAGGGCTACCCTGGGCATGGCAGGGGGCTTAAGGGGGCCTGGACCCACCCACTTCCGCTTTGGGGGCCAGCAACAGTTGCCAGGGCTACCCTGGGCATGGCAGGGGGCTTAAGGGGGCCTGGACCCGCCCACTTCCGCTTTGGGGGCCAGCAACAGTTGCCAGGGCTACCCTGGGCATGGCATGTGGATTAAGGGGGCCTGGACCCGCCCACTTCCGCTTTGGGGGCCAGCAACAGTTGCCAGGGCAACCCTGGGCATGGCAGGGGGCTTAACAGGGCCTGGACCCGCCCACTTCGGCTTTGGGGGCCAGCAACAGTTGCCAGGGCTACCCTGGGCATGGCAGGGGGCTTAAGGGGCCTGGACCCACCCACTTCCGCTTTGGGGGCCAGCAACAGTTGCCAGGGCAACCCTGGGCATGGCAGGGGTATTATGGAAGCCTGGACCCACCCACTTCCGCTTTGGGGGCCAGCAACAGTTGCCAGGGCAACCCTGGGCATGGCAGGGGGATTAAGGAAGCCTGGACCCGCCCACTTCCGCTTTGGGGGCCAGCAACAGTTGCCAGGGCTACCCTGGGCATGGCAGGGGGCTGAAGGGGGCCTGGACCCGCCCACTTCCGCTTTGGGGGCCAGCAACAGTTGCCAGGGCTACCCTGGGCATGGCAGGTGGATTAAGGGGGCCTGGACCCGCCCACTTCCGCTTTGGGGGCCAGCAACAGTTGCCAGGGCATACCCTGGGCATGGCAGGGGGCTTAAGGGCGCCTGGACCCGCCCACTTCCGCTTTGGGGGCCAGCAACAGTTGCCAGGGCTACCCTGGGCATGGCATGTGGATTAAGGGGCCTGGACCCGCCCACTTCCGCTTTGGGGGCCAGCAACAGTTGCCAGGGCAACCCTGGGCATGGCAGGGGGCTTAACGGGGCCTGGACCCGCCCACTTCCGCTTTGTTAGCCAGCAACAGTTGCCAGGGCTACCCTGGGCATGGCATGTGGATTAAGGGGGTCTGGACCCGCCCACTTCCGCTTTGGGGGCCAGCAACAGTTGCCAGGGCAACCCTGGGCATGGCAGGGGGCTTAAGGGGGCCTGGACCCGCCCACTTCCGCTTTGGGGGCCAGCAACAGTTGCCAGGGCTACCCTGGGCATGGCATGTGGATTAAGGGGCCTGGACCCGCCCACTTCCGCTTTGGGGGCCAGCAACAGTTGCCAGGGCTACCCTGGGCATGGCATGTGGATTAAGGGGGCCTGGACCCGCCCACTTCCGCTTTGGGGGCCAGCAACAGTTGCCAGGGCAACCCTGGGCATGGCAGGGGGCTTAAGGGGGCCTGGACCCGCCCACTTCCGCTTTGGGGGCCAGCAACAGTTGCCAGGGCTACCCTGGGCATGGCATGTGGATTAAGGGGGCCTGGACCCGCCCACTTCCTCTTTGGGGGCCAGCAACAGTTGCCAGGGCAACCCTGGGCATGGCAGGGGGCTTAACGGGGTCTGGACCCGCCCACTTCCGCTTTGGGGGCCAGCAACAGTTGCCAGGGCTACCCTGGGCATGGCAGGGGGCTTAAGGGGGCCTGGACCCGCCCACTTCCGCTTTGGGGGCCAGCAACAGTTGCCAGGGCAACCCTGGGCATGGCAGGGGCTTAACAAGGCCTGGACCCGCCACTTCCGCTTTGGGGCCAGCAACAGTTGCCAGGGTTACCCTGGGCATGGCAGGGGGCTTAAGGGGGCCTGGACCCACCCACTTCCGCTTTGGGGGCCAGCAACAGTTGCCAGGGCAACCCTGGGCATGGCAGGGGTATTATGGAAGCCTGGACCCACCCACTTCCGCTTTGGGGGCCAGCAACAGTTGCCAGGGCAACCCTGGGCATGGCAGGGGGATTAAGGAAGCCTGGACCCGCCCACTTCCGCTTTGGGGGCCAGCAACAGTTGCCAGGGCTACCCTGGGCATGGCAGGGGGCTGAAGGGGGCCTGGACCCGCCCACTTCCGCTTTGGGGGCCAGCAACAGTTGCCAGGGCTACCCTGGGCATGGCAGGTGGATTAAGGGGGCCTGGACCCGCCCACTTCCGCTTTGGGGGCCAGCAACAGTTGGCAGGGCATACCCTGGGCATGGCAGGGGGCTTAAGGGCGCCTGGACCCGCCCACTTCCGCTTTGGGGGCCAGCAACAGTTGCCAGGGCTACCCTGGGCATGGCATGTGGATTAAGGGGCCTGGACCCGCCCACTTCCGCTTTGGGGGCCAGCAACAGTTGCCAGGGCAACCCTGGGCATGGCAGGGGGCTTAACGGGGCCTGGACCCACCCACTTCCGCTTTGGGGGCCAGCAACAGTTGCCAGGGCTACCCTGGGCATGGCATGTGGATTAAGGGGGCCTGGACCCGCCCACTTCCTCTTTGGGGGCCAGCAACAGTTGCCAGGGCAACCCTGGGCATGGCAGGGGGCTTAACGGGGCCTGGACCCGCCCACTTCCGCTTTGGGGGCCAGCAACAGTTGCCAGGGCAACCCTGGGCATGGCAGGGGGCTTAAGGGGGCCTGGACCCGCCCACTTCGGCTTTGGGGGCCAGCAACAGTTGCCAGGGCTACCCTGGGCATGGCATGTGGATTAAGGGGGCCTGGACCCGCCCACTTCCTCTTTGGGGGCCAGCAACAGTTGCCAGGGCAACCCTGGGCATGGCAGGGGGCTTAACGGGGCCTGGACTTCCCACTTCCGCTTTGGGGGCTAGCAACAGTTGCCAGGGCATACCCTGG
This sequence comes from Crinia signifera, assembly GCF_055691185.1. Lineage (NCBI taxonomy): Eukaryota > Metazoa > Chordata > Amphibia > Anura > Myobatrachidae > Crinia > Crinia signifera. The sequence continues at coordinate 22,270 of NW_028142614.1, forward strand.
GCATGGCAGGGGGCTTAAGGGCGCCAGGACCCGCCCACTTCCGCTTTGGGGGGCCAGCAACAGTTGCCAGGGAAACCCTGGGCATGGCAGGGGGCTTAAGGGGGCCTGGAACCGCCCACTTCCGCTTTGGGGGCCAGCAACAGTTGCCAGGGCTACCCTGGGCATGGCAGGGGGATGAAGGGGGCCTGTACCCGCCCACTTCCGCTTTGGGGGCCAGCAACAGTTGCCAGGGCTACCCTGGGCATGGCAGGGGGCTTAAGGGGGCCTGCACCCGCCCACTTCCGCTTTGGGGGCCAGCAACAGTTGCCAGGGCTACCCTGGGCATGGCAGGGGGCTTAAGGGGGCCTGGACCCGCCCACTTCCGCTTTGGGGGCCAGCAACAGTTGCCAGGGCTACCCTGGGCATGGCAGGGGGCTTAAGGGGGCCTGGACCCGCCCACTTCCGCTTTGGGGCCAGCAACAGTTGCCAGGACAACCCTGGGCATGGCAGGGGGCTTAAGGGGGCCTGGACCCGCCCACTTCCGCTTTGGGGGCCAGCAACAGTTGCCAGGGCTACCCTGGGCATGGCAGGGGGCTTAAGGGGGCCTGGACCCGCCCACTTCCGCTTTGGGGGCCAGCAACAGTTGCCAGGGCTACCCTGGGCATGGCAGGGGGCTGAAGGGGGCCTGGACCCGCCCACTTCCGCTTTGGGGGCCAGCAACAGTTGCCAGGGCATACCCTGTGCATGGCAGGGGGCTTAAGGGGCCTGGACCCGCCCACTTCCCGCTTTGGGGGCCAGCAACAGTTGCCAGGGCTACCCTGGGCATGGCAGGGGGCTTAAGGGGGCCTAGACCCGCCCACTTCCGCTTTGGGGGCCAGCAACAGTTGCCAGGGCTACCCTGGGCATGGCAGGGGGCTGAAGGGGGCCTGGACCCGCCCACTTCCGCTTTTGGGGCCAGCAACAGTTGCCAGGCTACCCTGGGCATGGCAGGGGGCTGAAGGGGGCCTGGACCCGCCCACTTCCGCTTTGGGGGCCAGCAACAGTTGCCAGGGCTACCCTGGGCATGGCAGGGGGCTGAAGGGGGCCTGGACCCGCCCACTTCCGCTTTGGGAGCCAGCAACAGTTGCCAGGGCTACCCTGGGCATGGCAGGGGGCTTAAGGGGGCCTGGACCCGCCCACTTCCGCTTTGGGTTCCAGCAACAGTTGCCAGGGCAACCCGGGGCATGGCAGGGGGCTGAAGGGGGCCAGGACCCGCCCACTTCCGCTTTGGGGGCCAGCAACAGTTGCCAGGGCTACCCTGGGCATGGCAGGGGGATTAAGGGGGCCTGGACCCGCCCACTTCCGCTTTGGGGGCTAGCAACAGTTGCCAGGGCATACCCTGGGCATGGCAGGGGCTTAAGGGCGCCAGGACCCGCCCACTTCCGCTTTGGGGGGCCAGCAACAGTTGCCAGGGCAACCCTGGGCATGGCAGGGGGCTTAAGGGGGCCTGGACCCGCCCACTTCCGCTTTAGGGGCCAACAACAGTCGCCAGGGCTACCCTGGGCATGGCAGGGGGCTTAAGGGGGCCTGGACCCGCCCACTTCCGCTTTGGGGCCAGCAACCGTTGCCAGGACAACCCTGGGCATGGCAGGGGGCTTAAGGGGGCCTGGAATCGCCCACTTCCGCTTTGGGGGCCAGCAACAGTTGCCAGGGCTACCCTGGGCATGGCTTAAGGGGGCCTGGACCCGCCCACTTCCGCTTTGGGGGCCAGCAACAGTTGCCAGGGCTACCCTGGGCATGGCTTAAGGGGGCCTGGACCCGCCCACTTCCGCTTTGGGGGCCAGCAACAGTTGCCAGGGCTACCCTGGGCATGGCAGGGGGCTGAAGGGGGCCTGGACCCGCCCACTTCCGCTTTGGGGGCCAGCAACAGTTGCCAGGGCTACCCTGGGCATGGCATGTGGATTAAGGGGGCCTGGACCCGCCCACTTCCTCTTTGGGGGCCAGCAACAGTTGCCAGGGCAACCCTGGGCATGGCAGGGGGCTTAACGGGGCCTGGACCCGCCCACTTCCGCTTTGGGGGCCAGCAACAGTTGCCAGGGCAACCCTGGGCATGGCAGGGGGCTTAACGGGGCCTGGACCCGCCCACTTCCGCTTTTGGGGGCCAGCAACAGTTGCCAGGGCTACCCTGGGCATGGCATGTGGATTAAGGGGGCCTGGACCCGCCCACTTCCGCTTTGGGGGCCAGCAACAGTTGCCAGGGCAACCCTGGGCATGGCAGGGGGCTTAAGGAGGCCTGGACCCGCCCACTTCCGCTTTGGGGGCCAGCAACAGTTGCCAGGGCTACCCTGGGCATGGCATGTGGATTAAGGGGGCCTGGACCCGCCCACTTCCTCTTTGGGGGCCAGCAACAGTTGCCAGGGCAACCCTGGGCATGGCAGGGGGCTTAACGGGGCCTGGACCCGCCCACTTCCGCTTTGGGGGCTAGCAACAGTTGCCAGGGCATACCCTGGGCATGGCAGGGGGCTTAAGGGCGCCAGGACCCGCCCACTTCCGCTTTGGGGGGCCAGCAACAGTTGCCAGGGAAACCCTGGGCATGGCAGGGGGCTTAAGGGGGCCTGGAACCGCCCACTTCCGCTTTGGGGGCCAGCAACAGTTGCCAGGGCTACCCTGGGCATGGCAGGGGGCTGAAGGGGGCCTGTACCCGCCCACTTCCGCTTTGGGGGCCAGCAACAGTTGCCAGGGCTACCCTGGGCATGGCAGGGGGCTTAAGGGGGCCTGCACCCGCCCACTTCCGCTTTGGGGGCCAGCAACAGTTGCCAGGGCTACCCTGGGCATGGCAGGGGGCTTAAGGGGGCCTGGACCCGCCCACTTCCGCTTTGGGGGCCAGCAACAGTTGCCAGGGCTACCCTGGGCATGGCAGGGGGCTTAAGGGGGCCTGGACCCGCCCACTTCCGCTTTGGGGGCCAGCAACAGTTGCCAGGGCTACCCTGGGCATGGCAGGGGGCTGAAGGGGGCCTGGACCCGCCCACTTCCGCTTTGGGGGCCAGCAACAGTTGCCAGGGCTACCCTGGGCATGGCAGGGGGCTGAAGGGGGCCTGGACCCGCCCACTTCCGCTTTGGGGGCTAGCAACAGTTGCCAGGGCATACCCTGGGCATGGCAGGGGGCTTAAAGGCGCCAGGACCCGCCCACTTCCGCTTTGGGGGGCCAGCAACAGTTGCCAGGGCAACCCTGGGCATGGCAGGGGGCTTAAGGGGGCCTGGACCCGCCCACTTCCGCTTTAGGGGCCAACAACAGTCGCCAGGGCTACCCTGGGCATGGCAGGGGGCTTAAGGGGGCCTGGACCCGCCCACTTCCGCTTTGGGGCCAGCAACCGTTGCCAGGACAACCCTGGGCATGGCAGGGGGCTTAAGGGGGCCTGGAATCGCCCACTTCCGCTTTGGGGGCCAGCAACAGTTGCCAGGGCTACCCTGGGCATGGCTTAAGGGGGCCTGGACCCGCCCACTTCCGCTTTGGGGGCCAGCAACAGTTGCCAGGGCTACCCTGGGCATGGCAGGGGGCTGAAGGGGGCCTGGACCCGCCCACTTCCGCTTTGGGGGCCAACAACAGTTGCCAGGGCTACCCTGGGCATGGCAGGGGGCTTAAGGGGCCTGGACCCGCCCACTTCCGCTTTGGGGGCCAGCAACAGTTGCCAGGGCTACCCTGGGCATGGCAGGGGGCTTAAGGGGGCCTGGACCCGCCCACTTCCGCTTTGGGGGCCAGCAACAGTTGCCAGGGCTTCCCTGGGCATGGCAGGGGGCTTACGGGGGCCTGGACCCGCCCACTTCCGCTTTGGGTTCCAGCAACAGTTGCCAGGGCTACCCTGGGCATGGCAGGGGGCTTAAGGGGGCCTGGACCCGCCAACTTCCGCTTTGGGGCCAGCAACAGTTGCCAGGGCTACCCTGGGCATGGCAGGGGGCTTAAGGGCGCCTGGACCCGCCCACTTCCGCTTTGGGGGCCAGCAACAGTTGCCAGGGCAACCCGGGGCATGGCAGGGGGCTGAAGGGGGCCTGGACCCGCCCACTTCCGCTTTGGGGGCCAGCAACAGTTGCCAGGGCAACCCTGGGCATAACAGGGGGCTTAAAGGCGCCTGGACCCGCCCACTTCCGCTTTGGGGGCCAGCAACAGTTGCCAGGGCAACTCTGGGCATGGCAGGAGGCTTAAGGGGGCCTGGACCCGCCCACTTCCGCTTTGGGGGCCAGCAACAGTTGCCAGGGCTACCCTGGGCATGGCAGGGGGCTTAAGGGGGCCTGGACCCGCCCACTTCCGCTTTGGGGGCCAGCAACAGTTGCCAGGGCTACCCTGGGCATGGCAGGGGGCTTAAGGGGGCCTGGACCCGCCCACTTCCGCTTTGGGGGCCAGCAACAGTTGCCAGGGCTACCCTGGGCATGGCAGGGGGCTGAAGGGGCCTGGACCCGCCCACTTCCGCTTTGGGGGCCAGCAACAGTTGCCAGGGCTACCCTGTGTATGGCAGGGGGCTTAAGGGGCCTGTACCCGCCCACTTCCGCTTTGGGGGCCAGCAACAGTTGCCAGGGATACCCTGGGCATGGCAGGGGGCTTAAGGGGGCCTGGACCCGCCCACTTCCGCTTTGGGGCCAGCAACAGTTGCCAGGGCTACCCTGGGCATGGCAGGGGGCTGAAGGGGGCCTGGACCCGCCCACTTCCGCTTTGGGGGCCAGCAACAGTTGCCAGGGCTACCCTGTGTATGGCAGGGGGCTTAAGGGGCCTGTACCCGCCCACTTCCGCTTTGGGGGCCAGCAACAGTTGCCAGGGCTACCCTGGGCATGGCAGGGGGCTGAAGGGGGCCTGGACCCGCCCACTTCCGCTTTGGGGGCCAGCAACAGTTGCCAGGGCTACCCTGTGTATGGCAGGGGGCTTAAGGGGCCTGTACCCGCCCACTTCCGCTTTGGGGGCCAGCAACAGTTGCCAGGGATACCCTGGGCATGGCAGGGGGCTTAAAGGCGCATGGACCCGCCCACTTCCGCTTTGGGGGCCAGCAACAGTTGCCAGGGCTACCCTGGGCATGGCAGGGGGCTGAAGGGGGCCTGGACCCGCCCACTTCCGCTTTGGGGGCCAGCAACAGTTGCCAGGGCTACCCTGTGTATGGCAGGGGGCTTAAGGGGCCTGTACCCGCCCACTTCCGCTTTGGGGGCCAGCAACAGTTGCCAGGGATACCCTGGGCATGGCAGGGGGCTTAAGGGGGCCTGGACCCGCCCACTTCCGCTTTGGGGGCCAGCAACAGTTGCCAGGGCTACCCTGGGCATGGCAGGGGGCTGAAGGGGGCCTGGACCCGCCCACTTCCGCTTTGGGGGCCAGCAACAGTTGCCAGGGCTACCCTGTGTATGGCAGGGGGCTTAAGGGGCCTGTACCCGCCCACTTCCGCTTTGGGGGCCAGCAACAGTTGCCAGGGCAACCCTGGGCATGGCAGGGGGCTTAAAGGCGCCTGGACCCGCCCACTTCCGCTTTGGGGGCCAGCAACAGTTGCAGGGATACCCTGGGCATGGCAGGGGGCTTAAGGGGGCCTGGACCCGCCCACTTCCGCTTTGGGGGCCAGCAACAGTTGCCAGGGCTACCCTGGGCATGGCAGGGGGCTGAAGGGGGCCTGGACCCGCCCACTTCCGCTTTGGGGGCCAGCAACAGTTGCCAGGGCTACCCTGTGTATGGCAGGGGGCTTAAGGGGCCTGTACCCGCCCACTTCCGCTTTGGGGGCCAGCAACAGTTGCCAGGGCAACCCTGGGCATGGCAGGGGGCTTAAAGGCGCCTGGACCCGCCCACTTCCGCTTTGGGGGCCAGCAACAGTTGCCAGGACAACCCTGGGCATGGCAGGGGGCTTAAGGGGGCCTGGACCCGCCCACTTCCGCTTTGGGGGCCAGCAACAGTTGCCAGGGCTACCCTGGGCATGGCAGGGGGCTTAAGGGGGCCTGGACCCGCCCACTTCCGCTTTGGGGGCCAGCAACAGTTGCCAGGGCTACCCTGGGCATGGCAGGGGGCTTACGGGGGCCTGGACCCGCCCACTTCCGCTTTGGGTTCCAGCAACAGTTGCCAGGGCTACCCTGTGTATGGCAGGGGGCTTAAGGGGCCTGTACCCGCCCACTTCCGCTTTGGGGGCCAGCAACAGTTGCCAGGGATACCCTGGGCATGGCAGGGGGCTTAAGGGGGCCTGGACCCGCCCACTTCCGCTTTGGGGGCCAGCAACAGTTGCCAGGGCTACCCTGGGCATGGCAGGGGGCTGAAGGGGGCCTGGACCCGCCCACTTCCGCTTTGGGGGCCAGCAACAGTTGCCAGGGCTACCCTGTGTATGGCAGGGGGCTTAAGGGGCCTGTACCCGCCCACTTCCGCTTTGGGGGCCAGCAACAGTTGCCAGGGCTACCCTGGGCATGGCAGGGGGCTGAAGGGGGCCTGGACCCGCCCACTTCCGCTTTGGGGGCCAGCAACAGTTGCCAGGGCTACCCTGTGTATGGCAGGGGGCTTAAGGGGCCTGTACCCGCCCACTTCCGCTTTGGGGGCCAGCAACAGTTGCCAGGGATACCCTGGGCATGGCAGGGGGCTTAAAGGCGCCTGGACCCGCCCACTTCCGCTTTGGGGGCCAGCAACAGTTGCCAGGGCTACCCTGGGCATGGCAGGGGGCTGAAGGGGGCCTGGACCCGCCCACTTCCGCTTTGGGGGCCAGCAACAGTTGCCAGGGCTACCCTGTGTATGGCAGGGGGCTTAAGGGGCCTGTACCCGCCCACTTCCGCTTTGGGGGCCAGCAACAGTTGCCAGGGCAACCCTGGGCATGGCAGGGGGCTTAAAGGCGCCTGGACCCGCCCACTTCCGCTTTGGGGGCCAGCAACAGTTGCCAGGGCAACTCTGGGCATGGCAGGAGGCTTAAGGGGGCCTGGACCCGCCCACTTCTGCTTTGGGGGCCAGCAACAGTTGCCAGGGCTACCCTGGGCATGGCAGGGGGCTTAAGGGGGCCTGGACCCGCCCACTTCCGCTTTGGGGGCCAGCAACAGTTGCCAGGGGCTACCCTGGGCATGGCAGGGGGCTTAAGGGGCCTGGACCCGCCCACTTCCGCTTTGGGGCCAGCAACAGTTGCCAGGGCTACCCTGGGCATGGCAGGGGGCTGAAGGGGGCCTGGACCCGCCCACTTCCGCTTTGGGGGCCAGCAACAGTTGCCAGGGCTACCCTGTGTATGGCAGGGGGCTTAAGGGGCCTGTACCCGCCCACTTCCGCTTTGGGGGCCAGCAACAGTTGCCAGGGATACCCTGGGCATGGCAGGGGGCTTAAGGGGGCCTGGACCCGCCCACTTCCGCTTTGGGGGCCAGCAACAGTTGCCAGGGCTACCCTGGGCATGGCAGGGGGCTGAAGGGGCCTGGACCCGCCCACTTCCGCTTTGGGGGCCAGCAACAGTTGCCAGGGCTACCCTGTGTATGGCAGGGGGCTTAAGGGGCCTGTACCCGCCCACTTCCGCTTTGGGGGCCAGCAACAGTTGCCAGTGCTACCCTGGGCATGGCGGGGGCTGAAGGGGGCCTGGACCCGCCCCTTCCGCTTTGGGGCCAGCAACAGTTGCCAGGGCTACCCTGGGCATGGCAGGGGGCTGAAGGGGGCCTGGACCCGCCCACTTCCGCTTTGGGGGCCAGCAACAGTTGCCAGGGCTACCCTGGGCATGGCAGGGGGCTTAAGGGGGCCTGGACCCGCCCACTTCCGCTTTGGGTTCCAGCAACAGTTGCCAGGGCTACCCTGGGCATGGCAGGGGGCTGAAGGGGGCCTGGACCCGCCCACTTCCGCTTTGGGGGCTAGCAACAGTTGCCAGGGCATACCCTGGGCATGGCAGGGGGCTTAAGGGCGCCAGTACCCGCCCACTTCCGCTTTGGGGGGCCAGCAACAGTTGCCAGGGCAACCCTGGGCATGGCAGGGGGCTTAAGGGGGCCTGTACCCGCCCACTTCCGCTTTGGGGGCCAGCAACAGTTGCCAGGGCTACCCTGGGCATGGCAGGGGGCTTAAGGGCGCCTGGACCCGCCCACTTCCGCTTTGGGGGCCAGCAACAGTTGCCAGGGCAACCCTGGGCATGGCAGGGGGCTTAAGGGCGCCAGTACCCGCCCACTTCCGCTTTGGGGGGCCAGCAACAGTTGCCAGGGCAACCCTGGGCATGGCAGGGGGCTTAAGGGGGCCTGGACCCGCCCACTTCCGCTTTAGGGGCCAGCAACAGTTGCCAGGGCTACCCTGGGCATGGCAGGGGGCTTAAGGGGGCCTGGACCCGCCCACTTCCGCTTTTGGGCCAGCAACAGTTGCCAGGACAACCCTGGGCATGGCAGGGGGCTTAAGGGCGCCTGGACCCGCCCACTTCCGCTTTGGGGGCCAGCAACAGTTGCCAGAGCTACCCTGGGCATGGCAGGGGGATTAAGGGGGCCTGGACCCGCCAACTTCCGCTTTGGGGGCTAGCAACAGTTGCCAGGGCATACCCTGGGCATGGCAGGGGGCTTAAGGGCGCCAGGACCCGCCCACTTCCGCCTTGGGGGGCCAGCAACGTTGCCAGGGCAACCCTGGGCATGGCAGGGGGCTGAAGGGGGCCTGGACCCGCCCACTTCCTCTTTGGGGGCCAGCAACAGTTGCCAGGGCAACCCTGGGCATGGCAGGGGGCTTAACGGGGCCTGGACCCGCCCACTTCCGCTTTGGGGGCCAGCAACAGTTGCCAGGGCAACCCTGGGCATGGCAGGGGGCTTAAGGGGGCCTGGACCCGCCCACTTCCGCTTTGGGGGCCAGCAACAGTTGCCAGGGCTACCCTGGGCATGGCATGTGGATTAAGGGGGCCTGGACCCGCCCACTTCCTCTTTGGGGGCCAGCAACAGTTGCCAGGGCAACCCTGGGCATGGCAGGGGGCTTAAGGGGGCCTGGACCCGCCCACTTCCGCTTTGGGGGCCAGCAACAGTTGCCAGGGCATACCCTGGGCATGGCAGGGGGCTTAAGGGCGCCAGGACCCGCCCACTTCCGCTTTGGGGGGCCAGCAACAGTTGCCAGGGAAACCCTGGGCATGGCAGGGGGCTTAAGGGGGCCTGGAACCGCCCACTTCCGCTTTGGGGGCCAGCAACAGTTGCCAGGGCTACCCTGGGCATGGCAGGGGGCTGAAGGGGGCCTGTACCCGCCCACTTCCGCTTTGGGGGCCAGCAACAGTTGCCAGGGCTACCCTGGGCATGGCAGGGGGCTTAAGGGGGCCTGCACCCGCCCACTTCCGCTTTGGGGGCCAGCAACAGTTGCCAGGGCTACCCTGGGCATGGCAGGGGGCTTAAGGGGGCCTGGACCCGCCCACTTCCGCTTTGGGGTCCAGCAACAGTTGCCAGGACAACCCTGGGCATGGCAGGGGGCTTAAGGGGGCCTGGACCCGCCCACTTCCGCTTTGGGGGCCAGCAACAGTTGCCAGGGCTACCCTGGGCATGGCTGGGGGCTGAAGGGGCCTGGACCCGCCCACTTCCGCTTTGGGGGCCAGCAACAGTTGCCAGGGCTACCCTGGGCATGGCAGGGGGCTAAAGGGGGCCTGGACCCGCCCACTTCCGCTTTGGGGCCAGCAACAGTTGCCAGGACAACCCTGGGCATGGCAGGGGGCTTAAGGGGGCCTGGACCCGCCCACTTCCGCTTTGGGGGCCAGCAACAGTTGCCAGGGCTACCCTGGGCATGGCAGGGGGCTTAAGGGGGCCTGGACCCGCCCACTTCCGCTTTGGGGGCCAGCAACAGTTGCCAGGGCTACCCTGGGCATGGCAGGGGGCTAAAGGGGGCCTGGACCCGCCCACTTCCGCTTTGGGGCCAGCAACAGTTGCCAGGACAACCCTGGGCATGGCAGGGGGCTTAAGGGGGCCTGGACCCGCCCACTTCCGCTTTGGGGGCCAGCAACAGTTGCCAGGGCTACCCTGGGCATGGCATGTGGATTAAGGGGGCCTGGACCCGCCCACTTCCGCTTTGGGGGCCAGCAACAGTTGCCAGGGCAACCCTGGGCATGGCAGGGGGCTTAAGGGGGCCTGGACCCGCCCACTTCCGCTTTGGGGGCCAGCAACAGTTGCCAGGGCTACCCTGGGCATGGCATGTGGATTAAGGGGGCCTGGACCCGCCCACTTCCTCTTTGGGGGCCAGCAACAGTTGCCAGGGCAACCCTGGGCATGGCAGGGGGCTTAAGGGGGCCTGGACCCGCCCACTTCCGCTTTGGGGGCCAGCAACAGTTGCCAGGGCATACCCTGGGCATGGCAGGGGGCTTAAGGGCGCCAGGACCCGCCCACTTCCGCTTTGGGGGGCCAGCAACAGTTGCCAGGGAAACCCTGGGCATGGCAGGGGGCTTAAGGGGGCCTGGAACCGCCCACTTCCGCTTTGGGGGCCAGCAACAGTTGCCAGGGCTACCCTGGGCATGGCAGGGGGCTGAAGGGGGCCTGTACCCGCCCACTTCCGCTTTGGGGGCCAGCAACAGTTGCCAGGGCTACCCTGGGCATGGCAGGGGGCTTAAGGGGGCCTGCACCCGCCCACTTCCGCTTTGGGGGCCAGCAACAGTTGCCAGGGCTACCCTGGGCATGGCAGGGGGCTTAAGGGGGCCTGGACCCGCCCACTTCCGCTTTGGGGTCCAGCAACAGTTGCCAGGACAACCCTGGGCATGGCAGGGGGCTTAAGGGGGCCTGGACCCGCCCACTTCCGCTTTGGGGGCCAGCAACAGTTGCCAGGGCTACCCTGGGCATGGCTGGGGGCTTAAGGGGCCTGGACCCGCCCACTTCCGCTTTGGGGGCCAGCAACAGTTGCCAGGGCTACCCTGGGCATGGCAGGGGGCTAAAGGGGGCCTGGACCCGCCCACTTCCGCTTTGGGGCCAGCAACAGTTGCCAGGACAACCCTGGGCATGGCAGGGGGCTTAAGGGGGCCTGGACCCGCCCACTTCCGCTTTGGGGGCCAGCAACAGTTGCCAGGGCTACCCTGGGCATGGCAGGGGGCTTAAGGGGGCCTGGACCCGCCCACTTCCGCTTTGGGGGCCAGCAACAGTTGCCAGGGCTACCCTGGGCATGGCAGGGGGCTGAAGGGGGCCTGGACCCGCCAACTTCCGCTTTGGGGGCCAGCAACAGTTGCCAGGGCTACCCTGGGCATGGCAGGGGGCTTAAGGGGGGCTGGACCCGCCCACTTCCGCTTTGGGTTCCAGCAACAGTTGCCAGGGCTACCCTGGGCATGGCAGGGGGCTGAAGGGGGCCTGGACCCGCCCACTTCCGCTTTGGGGGCTAGCAACAGTTGCCAGGGCATACCCTGGGCATGGCAGGGGGCTTAAGGGCGCCAGGACCCGCCCACTTCCGCTTTGGGGGGCCAGCAACAGTTGCCAGGGAAACCCTGGGCATGGCAGGGGGCTTAAGGGGGCCTGGACCCGCCCACTTCCGCTTTGGGGGCCAGCAACAGTTGCCAGGGCTACCCTGGGCATGGCATGGGGCTGAAGGGGGCCTGTACCCGCCCACTTCCGCTTTGGGGGCCAGCAACAGTTGCCAGGGCTACCCTGGGCATGGCAGGGGGCTTAAGGGCGCCTGGACCCGCCCACTTCCGCTTTGGGGGCCAGCAACAGTTGCCAGGGCAACCCTGGGCATGGCAGGGGGCTTAAGAGCGCCAGTACCCGCCCACTTCCGCTTTGGGGGGCCAGCAACAGTTGCCAGGGCAACCCTGGGCATGGCAGGGGGCCTGGACCCGCCCACTTCCGCTTTAGGGGCCAGCAACAGTTGCCAGGGCTACCCTGGGCATGGCAGGGGGCTTAAGGGGGCCTGGACCCGCCCACTTCCGCTTTTGGGCCAGCAACAGTTGCCAGGACAACCCTGGGCATGGCAGGGGGCTTAAGGGCGCCTGGACCCGCCCACTTCCGCTTTGGGGGCCAGCAACAGTTGCCAGAGCTACCCTGGGCATGGCAGGGGGATTAAGGGGGCCTGGACCCGCCAACTTCCGCTTTGGGGGCTAGCAACAGTTGCCAGGGCATACCTGGGCATGGCAGGGGGCTTAAGGGCGCCATGACCCGCCCACTTCCGCCTTGGGGGGCCAGCAACGTTGCCAGGGCAACCCTGGGCATGGCAGGGGCTGAAGGGGGCCTGGACCCGCCCACTTCCGCTTGGGGGCCAGCAACAGTTGCCAGGGCTACCCTGGGCATGGCAGGGGGCTTAAGGGGGCCTAGACCCGCCCACTTCCGCTTTGGGGGCCAGCAACAGTTGCCAGGGCTACCCTGGGCATGGCAGGGGGCTTAACGGGGCCTGACCCGCCCACTTCCGCTTTGGGTGCCAGCAACAGTTGCCAGGGCAACCCTGGGCATGGCAGGGGGCTTAACGGGGCCTGGACCCGCCCACTTCCGCTTGGGGGCCAGCAACAGTTGCCAGGGCTACCCTGGGCATGGCATGTGGATTAAGGGGGCCTGGACCCGCCCCACTTCCGCTTTGGGGCCAGCAACAGTTGCCAGGGCAACCCTGGGCATGGCAGGGGGCTTAAGGGGGCCTGGACACGCCCACTTCCGCTTTGGGGGCCAGCAACAGTTGCCAGGGCTACCCTGGGCATGGCATGTGGATTAAGGGGGCCTGGACCCGCCCACTTCCTCTTTGGGGGCCAGCAACAGTTGCCAGGGCAACCCTGGGCATGGCAGGGGGCTTAACGGGGCCTGGACCCGCCCACTTCCGCTTTGGGGGCTAGCAACAGTTGCCAGGGCATACCCTGGGCATGGCAGGGGGCTTAAGGGCGCCAGGACCCGCCACTTCCGCTTTGGGGGGCCAGCAACAGTTGCCAGGGAAACCCTGGCATGGCAGGGGGCTTAAGGGGGCCTGGAACCGCCCACTTCCGCTTTGGGGGCCAGCAACAGTTGCCAGGGCTACCCTGGGCATGGCAGGGGCTGAAGGGGGCCTGGACCCGCCCACTTCCGCTTTGGGGCCAGCAACAGTTGCCAGGGCTACCCTGGGCATGGCAGGGGGCTGAAGGGGCCTGGACCCGCCCACTTCCGCTTTGGGGGCCAGCAACAGTTGCCAGGGCTACCCTGGGCATGGCAGGGGGCTTAAGGGGCCTGGACCCGCCCACTTCCGCTTGGGTTCCAGCAACAGTTGCCAGGGCTACCCTGGGCATGGCAGGGGGCTGAAGGGGGCATGAACCCGCCCACTTCCGCTTTGGGGGCTAGCAACAGTTGCCAGGGCATACCCTGGGCATGGCAGGGGGCTTAAGGGCGCCAGGACCCGCCCACTTCCGCTTTGGGGGGCCAGCAACAGTTGCCAGGGAAACCCTGGGCATGGCAGGGGGCTTAAGGGGGCCTGGACCCGCCCACTTCCGCTTTGGGGGCCAGCAACAGTTGCCAGGGCTACCCTGGGCATGGCATGGGGCTGAAGGGGGCCTGTAACCCGCCCACTTCCGCTTTGGGGGCCAGCAACAGTTGCCAGGGCTACCCTGGGCATGGCAGGGGGCTTAAGGGCGCCTGGACCGCCCACTTCCGCTTTGGGGCCAGCAACAGTTGCCAGGGCAACCCTGGGCATGGCAGGGGGCTTAAGGGCGCCAGTACCCGCCCACTTCCGCTTTGGGGGGCCAGCAACAGTTGCCAGGGCAACCCTGGGCATGGCATGTGGCTTAAGGGGGCCTGGACCCGCCCACTTCCGCTTTAGGGGCCAGCAACAGTTGCCAGGGCTACCCTGGGCATGGCAGGGGGCTTAAGGGGCCTGGACCCGCCCACTTCCGCTTTTGGGCCAGCAACAGTTGCCAGGACAACCCTGGGCATGGCAGGGGGCTTAAGGGCGCCTGGACCCGCCCACTTCCGCTTTGGGGGCCAGCAACAGTTGCCAGAGCTACCCTGGGCATGGCAGGGGGATTAAGGGGGCCTGGACCCGCCAACTTCCGCTTTGGGGGCTAGCAACAGTTGCCAGGGCAACCCTGGGCATGGCAGGGGGCTGAAGGGGGCCTGGACCCGCCCACTTCCTCTTTGGGGGCCAGCAACAGTTGCCAGGGCAACCCTGGGCATGGCAGGGGCTTAACGGGGCCTGGACCCGCCCACTTCCGCTTTGGGGGCCAGCAACAGTTGCCAGGGCAACCCTGGGCATGGCAGGGGGCTTAACGGGGCCTGGACCCGCCCACTTCCGCTTTGGGGGCCAGCAACAGTTGCCAGGGCTACCCTGGGCATGGCATGTGGATTAAGGGGGCCTGGACCCGCCCACTTCCCGCTTTGGGGGCCAGCAACAGTTGCCAGGGCAACCCTGGGCATGGCAGGGGGCTTAAGGGGCCTGGACCCGCCCACTTCCGCTTTGGGGGCCAGCAACAGTTGCCAGGGCTACCCTGGGCATGGCATGTGGATTAAGGGGGCCTGGACCCGCCCACTTCCTCTTTGGGGGCCAGCAACAGTTGCCAGGGCAACCCTGGGCATGGCAGGGGCTGAAGGGGGCCTGGACCCGCCCACTTCCGCTTTGGGGGCCAGCAACAGTTGCCAGGGCATACCCTGGGCATGCAGGGGGCTGAAGGGGGCCTGGACCCGCCCACTTCCGCTTTGGGGGCCAGCAACAGTTGCCAGGGCTACCCTGGGCATGGCAGGGGGCTTAAGGGGGCCTGGACCCGCCCACTTCCGCTTTGGGTTCCAGCAACAGTTGCCAGGGCTACCCTGGGCATGGCAGGGGGCTGAAGGGGGCCTGGACCCGCCCACTTCCGCTTTGGGGGCTAGCAAACAGTTGCCAGGGCATACCCTGGGCATGGCAGGGGGCTTAAGGGCGCCAGGACCCGCCCACTTCCGCTTTGGGGGGCCAGCAACAGTTGCCAGGGAAACCCTGGGCATGGCAGGGGGCTTAAGGGGGCCTGGACCCGCCCACTTCCGCTTTGGGGGCCAGCAACAGTTGCCAGGGCTACCCTGGGCATGGCATGGGGCTGAAGGGGGCCTGTACCCGCCCACTTCCGCTTTGGGGGCCAGCAACAGTTGCCAGGGCTACCCTGGGCATGGCAGGGGGCTTAAGGGCGCCTGGACCCGCCCACTTCCGCTTTGGGGCCAGCAACAGTTGCCAGGGCAACCCTGGGCATGGCAGGGGGCTTAAGGGCGCCAGTACCCGCCCACTTCCGCTTTGGGGGGCCAGCAACAGTTGCCAGGGCAACCCTGGGCATGGCAGGGGGCTTAAGGGGGCCTGGACCCGCCCACTTCCGCTTTAGGGGCCAGCAACAGTTGCCAGGGCTACCCTGGGCATGGCAGGGGGCTTAAGGGGGCCTGGACCCGCCCACTTCCGCTTTGGGGGCCAGCAACAGTTGCCAGAGCTACCCTGGGCATGGCAGGGGGATTAAGGGGGCCTGGACCCGCCAACTTCCGCTTTGGGGGCTAGCAACAGTTGCCAGGGCATACCCTGGGCATGGCAGGGGGCTTAAGGGCGCCAGGACCCGCCCACTTCCGCCTTGGGGGGCCAGCAACGTTGCCAGGGCAACCCTGGGCATGGCAGGGGGCTGAAGGGGGCCTGGACCCGCCCCACTTCCTCTTTGGGGGCCAGCAACAGTTGCCAGGGCAACCCTGGGCATGGCAGGGGCTTAACGGGGCCTGGACCCGCCCACTTCCGCTTTGGGGGCCAGCAACAGTTGCCAGGGCAACCCTGGGCATGGCAGGGGGCTTAACGGGGCCTGGACCCGCCCACTTCCGCTTTGGGGGCCAGCAACAGTTGCCAGGGCTACCCTGGGCATGGCATGTGGATTAGGGGGCCTGGACCCGCCCACTTCCGCTTTGGGGGCCAGCAACATTTGCCAGGGCAACCCCTGGGCATGGCAGGGGGCTTTAAGGGGGCCTGGACCCGCCCACTTCCGCTTTGGGGGCCAGCAACAGTTGCCAGGGCTACCCTGGGCATGGCATGTGGATTAAGGGGGCCTGGACCCGCCCACTTCCTCTTTGGGGGCCAGCAACAGTTGCCAGGGCAACCCTGGGCATGGCAGGGGGCTTAAGGGGGCCTGGACCCGCCCACTTCCGCTTTGGGGGCCAGCAACAGTTGCCAGGGCATACCCTGGGCATGGCAGGGGGCTTAAGGGCGCCAGGACCCGCCCACTTCCGCTTTGGGGGGCCAGCAACAGTTGCCAGGGAAACCCTGGGCATGGCAGGGGGCTTAAGGGGGCCTGGAACCGCCCACTTCCGCTTTGGGGGCCAGCAACAGTTGCCAGGGCTACCCTGGGCATGGCAGGGGGCTGAAGGGGGCCTGTACCCGCCACTTCCGCTTTGGGGCCAGCAACAGTTGCCAGGGCTACCCTGGGCATGGCAGGGGGCTTAAGGGGCCTGCACCCGCCCACTTCCGCTTTGGGGGCCAGCAACAGTTGCCAGGGCTACCCTGGGCATGGCAGGGGGCTTAAGGGGGCCTGGACCCGCCCACTTCCGCTTTGGGGTCCAGCAACAGTTGCCAGGACAACCCTGGGCATGGCAGGGGGCTTAAGGGGGCCTGGACCCGCCCACTTCCGCTTTGGGGGCCAGCAACAGTTGCCAGGGCTACCCTGGGCATGGCTGGGGGCTTAAGGGGCCTGGACCCGCCCACTTCCGCTTTGGGGGCCAGCAACAGTTGCCAGGGCTACCCTGGGCATGGCAGGGGGCTAAAGGGGGCCTGGACCCGCCCACTTCCGCTTTGGGGCCAGCAACAGTTGCCAGGACAACCCTGGGCATGGCAGGGGGCTTAAGGGGGCCTGGACCCGCCCACTTCCGCTTTGGGGGCCAGCAACAGTTTGCCAGGGCTACCCTGGGCATGGCAGGGGGCTTAAGGGGCCTGGACCCGCCCACTTCCGCTTTGGGGGCCAGCAACAGTTGCCAGGGCACCCTGGGCATGGCAGGGGGCTAAAGGGGGCCTGGACCGCCACTTCCGCTTTGGGCCAGCAACAGTTGCCAGGACAACCCTGGGCATGGCAGGGGGCTTAAGGGGCCTGGACCCGCCCACTTCCGCTTTGGGGGCCAGCAACAGTTGCCAGGGCTACCCTGGGCATGGCATGTGGATTAAGGGGGCCTGGACCCGCCCACTTCCGCTTGGGGGCCAGCAACAGTTGCCAGGGCAACCCTGGGCATGGCAGGGGCTTAAGGGGGCCTGGACCCGCCCACTTCCGCTTTGGGGGCCAGCAACAGTTGCCAGGGCTACCCTGGGCATGGCATGTGGATTAAGGGGCCTGGACCCGCCCACTTCCTCTTTGGGGGCCAGCAACAGTTGCCAGGGCAACCCTGGGCATGGCAGGGGGCTTAAGGGGCCTGGACCCGCCCACTTCCCGCTTTGGGGGCCAGCAACAGTTGCCAGGGCATACCCTGGGCATGGCAGGGGGCTTAAGGGCGCCAGGACCCGCCCACTTCCGCTTTGGGGGGCCAGCAAACAGTTGCCAGGGAAACCCTGGGCATGGCAGGGGCTTAAGGGGCCTGGAACCGCCACTTCCGCTTTGGGGCCAGCAACAGTTGCCAGGGCTACCCTGGGCATGGCAGGGGGCTGAAGGGGGCCTGTACCCGCCCACTTCCGCTTTGGGGCCAGCAACAGTTGCCAGGGCTACCCTGGGCATGGCAGGGGCTTAAGGGGGCCTGCACCCGCCCACTTCCGCTTTGGGGGCCAGCAACAGTTGCCAGGGCTACCCTGGGCATGGCAGGGGGCTTAAGGGGGCCTGGACCCGCCCACTTCCGCTTTGGGGTCCAGCAACAGTTGCCAGGACAACCCTGGGCATGGCAGGGGGCTTAAGGGGGCCTGGACCCGCCCACTTTCCGCTTTGGGGGCCAGCAACAGTTGCCAGGGCTACCCTGGGCATGGCTGGGGGCTTAAGGGGCCTGGGACCCGCCCACTTCCGCTTTGGGGGCCAGCAACAGTTGCCAGGGCTACCCTGGGCATGGCAGGGGCTAAAGGGGGCCTGGACCCGCCCCACTTCCGCTTGGGGCCAGCAACAGTTGCCAGGACAAACCCTGGGCATGGCAGGGGGCTTAAGGGGGCCTGGACCCGCCCACTTCCGCTTTGGGGGCCAGCAACAGTTGCCAGGGCTACCCTGGGCATGGCAGGGGGCTTAAGGGGGCCTGGACCCGCCCACTTCCGCTTTGGGGGCCAGCAACAGTTGCCAGGGCTACCCTGGGCATGGCAGGGGGCTTAAAGGGGGCCCTGGACCCGCCCACTTCCGCTTTGGGGGCCAGCAACAGTTGCCAGGGCTACCCTGGGCATGGCAGGGGGCTTAAGGGGCCCCTGGACCCGCCCACTTCCGCTTTGGGGGCCAGCAACAGTTGCCAGGGCTACCCTGTGTATGGCAGGGGGCTTAAGGGGCCTGTACCCGCCCCACTTCCGCTTTGGGGGCCAGCAACAGTTGCCAGGGATACCCTGGGCATGGCAGGGGGCTTAAGGGGCCTGGACCCGCCCACTTCCGCTTTGGGGGCCAGCAACAGTTGCCAGGGCTACCCTGTGTATGGCAGGGGGCTTAAGGGGCCTGTACCCGCCCACTTCCGCTTTGGGGGCCAGCAACAGTTGCCAGGGATACCCTGGGCATGGCAGGGGCTTAGGGGCCTGGGCCCGCCCACTTCCGCTTTGGGGGCCAGCAACAGTTGCCAGGGCTACCCTGGGCATGGCAGGGGGCTGAAGGGGGCCTGGACCCGCCCACTCCGCTTTGGGGGCCAGCAACAGTTGCCAGGGCTACCCTGGGCATGGCAGGGGGCTGAAGGGGGCCTGGACCCGCCCACTTCCGCTTTGGGGGCCAGCAACAGTTGCCAGGGCTACCCTGGGCATGGCAGGGGGCTTAAGGGGGGCTGGACCCGCCCACTTCCGCTTTGGGTTCCAGCAACAGTTGCCAGGGCTACCCTGGGCATGGCAGGGGGCTGAAGGGGGCCTGGACCCGCCCACTTCCGCTTTGGGGGCTAGCAAAAGTTGCCAGGGCATACCCTGGGCATGGCAGGGGGCTTAAGGGCGCCAGGACCCGCCCACTTCCGCTTTGGGGGCCAGCAACAGTTGCCAGGGAAACCCTGGGCATGGCAGGGGGCTTAAGGGGGCCTGGACCCGCCCACTTCCGCTTTGGGGGCCAGCAACAGTTGCCAGGGCTACCCTGGGCATGGCATGGGGCTGAAGGGGGCCTGTACCCGCCCACTTCCGCTTTGGGGCCAGCAACAGTTGCCAGGGCTACCCTGGGCATGGCAGGGGGCTTAAGGGCGCCTGGACCCGCCCACTTCCGCTTGGGGGCCAGCAACAGTTGCCAGGGCAACCCTGGGCATGGCAGGGGGCTTAAGGGCGCCAGTACCCGCCCACTTCCGCTTTGGGGGGCCAGCAACAGTTGCCAGGGCAACCCTGGGCATGGCAGGGGCTTAAGGGGGCCTGGACCCGCCACTTCCGCTTTAGGGGCCAGCAACAGTTGCCAGGGCTACCCTGGCATGGCAGGGGGCTTAAGGGGCCTGGACCCGCCCACTTCCGCTTTTGGGCCAGCAACAGTTGCCAGGACAACCCTGGGCATGGCAGGGGGCTTAAGGGCGCCTGGACCCGCCCACTTCCGCTTTGGGGGCCAGCAACAGTTGCCAGAGCTACCCTGGGCATGGCAGGGGGATTAAGGGGGCCTGGACCCGCCAACTTCCGCTTTGGGGGCTAGCAACAGTTGCCAGGGCATACCCTGGGCATGGCAGGGGGCTTAAGGGCGCCATGACCCGCCCCACTTCCGCCTTGGGGGGCCAGCAACGTTGCCAGGGCAACCCTGGGCATGGCAGGGGGCTGGAAGGGGGCCTGGACCCGCCCACTTCCGCTTTGGGGGCCAGCAACAGTTGCCAGGGCTACCCTGGGCATGGCAGGGGGCTTAAGGGGGCCTAGACCCGCCCACTTCCGCTTTGGGGGCCAGCAACAGTTGCCAGGGCTACCCTGGGCATGGCAGGGGCTTAACGGGGCCTGGACCCGCCCACTTCCGCTTTGGGTGCCAGCAACAGTTGCCAGGGCAACCCTGGGCATGGCAGGGGCTTAACGGGGCCTGGGACCCGCCCACTTCCGCTTTGGGGGCCAGCAACAGTTGCCAGGGCTACCCTGGGCATGGCATGTGGATTAAGGGGGCCTGGACCCGCCCACTTCCGCTTTGGGGGCCAGCAACAGTTGCCAGGGCAACCCTGGGCATGGCAGGGGGCTTAAGGGGCCTGGACCCGCCCACTTCCGCTTTGGGGGCCAGCAACAGTTGCCAGGGCTACCCTGGGCATGGCAGGGGCTAAAGGGGGCCTGGACCCGCCCACTTCCGCTTTGGGGCCAGCAACAGTTGCCAGGACAACCCTGGGCATGGCAGGGGGCTTAAGGGGCCTGGACCCGCCCACTTCCGCTTTGGGGGCCAGCAACAGTTGCCAGGGCTACCTGGGCATGGCATGTGGATTAAGGGGGCCTGGACCCGCCCACTTCCGCTTTGGGGGCCAGCAACAGTTGCCAGGGCAACCCTGGGCATGGCAGGGGGCTTAAGGGGGCCTGGACCCGCCCACTTCCGCTTTGGGGGCCAGCAACAGTTGCCAGGGCTACCCTGGGCATGGCATGTGGATTAAGGGGGCCTGGACCCGCCCACTTCCTCTTTGGGGGCCAGCAACAGTTGCCAGGGCAACCCTGGGCATGGCAGGGGGCTTAAGGGGGCCTGGACCCGCCCACTTCCGCTTTGGGGGCCAGCAACAGTTGCCAGGGCATACCCTGGGCATGGCAGGGGCTTAAGGGCGCCAGGACCCGCCCACTTCCGCTTTGGGGGCCAGCAACAGTTGCCAGGGAAACCCTGGGCATGGCAGGGGGCTTAAGGGGGCCTGGAACCGCCCACTTCCGCTTTGGGGGCCAGCAACAGTTGCCAGGGCTACCCTGGGCATGGCAGGGGGCTGAAGGGGGCCTGTACCCGCCCACTTCCGCTTTGGGGGCCAGCAACAGTTGCCAGGGCTACCCTGGGCATGGCAGGGGCTTAAGGGGGCCTGCACCCGCCCACTTCCGCTTTGGGGGCCAGCAACAGTTGCCAGGGCTACCCTGGGCATGGCAGGGGGCTAAAGGGGCCTGGACCCGCCCACTTCCGCTTTGGGGCCAGCAACAGTTGCCAGGACAACCCTGGGCATGCAGGGGGCTTAAGGGGGCCTGGACCCGCCCACTTCCGCTTTGGGGCCAGCAACAGTTGCCAGGGCTACCCTGGGCATGGCAGGGGGCTTAAGGGGGCCTGGACCCCGCCCACTTCCGCTTTGGGGCCAGCAACAGTTGCCAGGGCTACCCTGGGCATGGCAGGGGGCTTAAGGGGGCCTGGACCCGCCCACTTCCGCTTTGGGGCCAGCAACAGTTGCCAGGGCTACCCTGGGCATGGCAGGGGGCTTAAGGGCCCTGGACCCGCCCACTTCCGCTTTGGGGGCCAGCAACAGTTGCCAGGGCTACCCTGTGTATGGCAGGGGGCTTAAGGGGCCTGTACCCGCCCACTTCCGCTTTGGGGGCCAGCAACAGTTGCCAGGGCAACCCTGGGCATGGCAGGGGGCTTAAGGGGGCCTGGACCCGCCCACTTCCGCTTTAGGGGCCAGCAAAAGTTGCCAGGGCTACCCTGGGCATGGCAGGGGCTTAAGGGGGCCTGGACCCGCCCACTTCCGCTTTTGGGCCAGCAACAGTTGCCAGGACAACCCTGGGCATGGCAGGGGGCTTAAGGGCGCCTGGACCCGCCCACTTCCGCTTTGGGGGCCAGCAACAGTTGCCAGAGCTACCTGGGCATGGCAGGGGGATTAAGGGGCCTGGACCCGCCAACTTCCGCTTTGGGGGCTAGCAACAGTTGCCAGGGCATACCCTGGGCATGGCAGGGGGCTTAAGGGCGCCATGACCCGCCCACTTACGCCTTGGGGGGCCAGCAACGTTGCCAGGGCAACCCTGGGCATGGCAGGGGGCTGAAGGGGGCCTGGACCCGCCCACTTCCGCTTTGGGGGCCAGCAACAGTTGCCAGGGCTACCCTGGGCATGGCAGGGGGCTTAAGGGGGCCTAGACCCGCCCACTTCCGCTTTGGGGGCCAGCAACAGTTGCCAGGGCTACCCTGGGCATGGCAGGGGGCTTAACGGGGCCTGGACCCGCCCACTTCCGCTTTGGGTGCCAGCAACAGTTGCCAGGGCAACCCTGGGCATGGCAGGGGGCTTAACGGGGCCTGGACCCGCCCACTTCCGCTTTGGGGGCCAGCAACAGTTGCCAGGGCTACCCTGGGCATGGCATGTGGATTAAGGGGGCCTGGACCCGCCCACTTCCGCTTTGGGGGCCAGCAACAGTTGCCAGGGCAACCCTGGGCATGGCAGGGGGCTTAAGGGGGCCTGGACCCGCCCACTTCCGCTTTGGGGGCCAGCAACAGTTGCCAGGGCTACCCTGGGCATGGCATGTGGATTAAGGGGGCCTGGACCCGCCCACTTCCTCTTTGGGGCCAGCAACAGTTGCCAGGGCAACCCTGGCATGGCAGGGGGCTTAACGGGGCCTGGACCCGCCCACTTCCGCTTTGGGGGCTAGCAACAGTTGCCAGGGCATACCCTGGGCATGGCAGGGGGCTTAAGGGCGCCAGGACCCGCCCACTTCCGCTTTGGGGGGCCAGAAACAGTTGCCAGGAAACCCTGGGCATGGCAGGGGCTTAAGGGGCCTGGAACCGCCACTTCCGCTTTGGGGGCCAGCAACAGTTGCCAGGGCTACCCTGGGCATGGCATGTGGATTAAGGGGGCCTGGACCCGCCCACTTCCTCTTTGGGGGCCAGCAACAGTTGCCAGGGCAACCCTGGGCATGGCAGGGGGCTTAACGGGGCCTGGACCCGCCCACTTCCGCTTTGGGGGCTAGCAACAGTTGCCAGGGCATACCCTGGGCATGGCAGGGGGCTTAAGGGCGCCAGGACCCGCCCACTTCCGCTTTGGGGGGCCAGAACAGTTGCCAGGGAAACCCTGGGCATGGCAGGGGGCTTAAGGGGGCCTGGAACCGCCCACTTCCGCTTTGGGGGCCAGCAACAGTTGCCAGGGCTACCCTGGGCATGGCAGGGGGCTGAAGGGGGCCTGGACCCGCCCACTTCCGCTTTGGGGGCCAGCACAGTTGCCAGGCTACCCTGGGCATGGCAGGGGGCTGAAGGGGGCCTGGACCCGCCCACTTCCGCTTTGGGGGCCAGCAACAGTTGCCAGGGCTACCCTGGGCATGGCAGGGGGCTTAAGGGGGCCTGGACCCGCCCACTTCCGCTTTGGGTTCCAGCAACAGTTGCCAGGGCTACCCTGGGCATGGCAGGGGGCTGAAGGGGGCATGAACCCGCCCACTTCCGCTTTGGGGGCTAGCAACAGTTGCCAGGGCATACCCTGGGCATGGCAGGGGGCTTAAGGGCGCCAGGACCCGCCCACTTCCGCTTTGGGGGCCAGCAACAGTTGCCAGGGAAACCCTGGGCATGGCAGGGGGCTTAAGGGGCCTGGACCCGCCCACTTCCGCTTTGGGGGCCAGCAACAGTTGCCAGGGCTACCCTGGGCATGGCATGGGGCTGAAGGGGGCCTGTACCCGCCCACTTCCGCTTTGGGGGCCAGCAACAGTTGCCAGGGCTACCCTGGGCATGGCAGGGGGCTTAAGGGCGCCTGGACCCGCCCACTTCCGCTTTGGGGGCCAGCAACAGTTGCCAGGGCAACCCTGGGCATGGCAGGGGGCTTAAGGGCGCCAGTACCCGCCCACTTCCGCTTTGGGGGGCCAGCAACAGTTGCCAGGGCAACCCTGGGCATGGCATGTGGCTTAAGGGGCCTGGACCCGCCCACTTCCGCTTTAGGGGCCAGCAACAGTTGCCAGGGCTACCCTGGGCATGGCAGGGGGCTTAAGGGGCCTGGACCCGCCCACTTCCGCTTTTGGGCCAGCAACAGTTGCCAGGACAACCCTGGGCATGGCAGGGGGCTTAAGGGCGCCTGGACCCGCCCACTTCCGCTTTGGGGGCCAGCAACAGTTGCCAGAGCTACCCTGGGCATGGCAGGGGGATTAAGGGGGCCTGGACCCGCCAACTTCCGCTTTGGGGGCTAGCAACAGTTGCCAGGGCATACCCTGGGCATGGCAGGGGGCTTAAGGGCGCCAGGACCCGCCCACTTCCGCCTTGGGGGGCCAGCAACGTTGCCAGGGCAACCCTGGGCATGGCAGGGGGCTGAAGGGGGCCTGGACCCGCCCACTTCCTCTCTTTGGGGGCCAGCAACAGTTGCCAGGGCAACCCTGGGCATGGCAGGGGGCTTAACGGGGCCTGGACCCGCCCACTTCCGCTTTGGGGGCCAGCAACAGTTGCCAGGGCAACCCTGGGCATGGCAGGGGGCTTAACGGGGCCTGGACCCGCCCACTTCCGCTTTGGGGGCCAGCAACAGTTGCCAGGGCTACCCTGGGCATGGCATGTGGATTAAGGGGGCCTGGACCCCGCCACTTCCGCTTTGGGGGCCAGCAACAGTTGCCAGGGCAA
>NW_028142615.1:0-46532 GCF_055691185.1 Crinia signifera
CAACCCTGGGCATGGCAGGGGGCTGGAGGGCGCCATGCTCCGCCCACTTCCGCTTTGGGGCCAAGCAACAGTTGCCAGGGCAAGCCTGGGCATGGCAGGGGGCTTGAGGGCGCCAGGCCCCACCCACTTCCGCTTTGGGGCCCAGCAACAGTTGCCAGGGCAATCCTGGGCATGGCAGGGGGCTTGCGGGCGCCAGGACCCGCCCACTTCCGCTTTGGGGGCCAGCGACAGTTGCAAGGGCAACCATGGGCATGTCAGGGGGCTTGAGGGCACCAGGCCCCGCCCACTTTCGCTTTGGGGGCCAGCAACAGTTGCCAGGGCAACCCTGGGAATGGCAGTTGGCTGGAGGGCGCCAGGCCCCACCCGCTTCCGCTTTAGGGGCCAGCAACAGTTGCCATGGCAACCCTGGGCATGGCAGGGGGCTTAAGGACGCCATGCCCCGCCCACTTCCGCTTTGGGGCCAAGCAACAGTTGCCAGGGCAAGCCTGGGCATGGAAGGGGGCTTGAGGGCGCCAGGCCCCACCCACTTCCGCTTTGGGGCCCAGCAACAGTTGCCAGGGCAAGCCTGGGCATGGCAGAAGGCTTGAGGGCGCCAGACCCCGCCCACTTCCGCTTTGGGGCCCAGCAACAGTTGCCACGGCAATCCTGGGCATGGCAGGGGGCTTGCGGGCGCCAGGCCCCGCCCACTTCCGCTTTGGGGGGCCAGCAACAGTTGGCAGGGCAACCCTGGACAGGACAGGGGGCTGGAGGGCGCCAGACCCCGCCCACTTCCGCTTTGGGGCCAAGAAACAGTTGCCAGGGCAACCCAGGTCATGGCAGGGGGCTGGACGGCGCCATGCCCCGCCCACTTCCGCTTTGGGGCCCAGCAACAGTTGCCAGGGCAAGCCTGGGAATGGCAGGGGGCTTGAGGGCGCCAGGCCCCGATCACTTCCGCTTTAGGGCCCAGCAACAGTTTGCAGGGCAACCCTGGGCATGACAGGGGACTGGATGACGCCAGACCCCGCCCACTTTCGCTTTGGGGCCAAGCAACAGTTGCCAGGGCAACCCAGGGCATGGCAGGGGGCTGGAGGGCGCCAGGCCCCGCCCACTTCCGCTTTGGGGGCCAGCAACAGTTGCCAGAGCAAGCCTGGGCTTGGCAGGGGGCTTGAGGGCTCCAGATCCCGCCCACTTCCGCTTTGGGACCCAGCAACAGTTGACAGGGCAAGCCTGGGCATGGCAGGGGGCTTGAGGGCGCCTGGCTCCGCCCACTTCCGCTTTGGGGCCCAGCAACAGTTGCCAGGGCAACCCTGGGCATGGCTGGGGGCTTAAGGATGCCATGTCCCGCCCACTTCCGCTTTGGGGGCCAGCAACAGTTGCCAGGGCAACCCTGGGCATGGCAGGGGGCTGGAGGGCGCCAGGCCCCGCCCACTTCCGCTTTGGGGCCCAGCAACAGTTGACAGGGCAACCCTGGGCATGGCAGGGGGCTTGAGGGCGCCATGCTCCACTTACTTCCGCTTTGGGGGCCAGCAACAGTTGCCAGGGCAACCCTGGGCATGGCAGCGGGCTTGAGGGCGCCATGCCCCGCCCACTTCTGCTTTGTGGGCCAGCAACAGTTGCCAGGGCAACCCTGGGCATGGCAGGGGGCTTAAGGGCGCCAGGCCCCGCCCACTTCCGCTTTGGGGGCCAGCAACAGTTGCCAGGGCAACCCAGGGCATGGCCGTGGGCTTAAGGACGCCTGTACCCGCCCACTTCCGCTTTGGGGGCCAGCAACAGTTGCCACGGCAACTCTGGGCATGGCAGGGGGCTTAAGGGCGCCTGGACCCGCCACGTTCCGCTTTGGGGGCCAGCAACAGTTGCCAGGGCAACCCTGGGCATGGCAGTGGGCTAAAGTGTGCCTGGACCCTCCCACTTCCGCTTTGGGGGTCAGCAACAGTTGCCAGGGCAACCCTGGGAATGGCAGGGGGCTGGAGGGCTCCAGGCCCCGCCCACTTCCGCTTTGGGGGCCAGAAACAGTTGCCAGAGCATACCTGGGCATGGCAGGGGGCTTGAGGACGCCAGACCCCGCCCACTTCCTCTTTGGGGGCCAGCAACAGTTGCCACGGCAACCCTGGGCATGGCAGAGGGCTTTAGGGCGCCTGGACCCGCACAGTTCCGCTTTGGGGGCCAGTAACAGTTGCCAGGGCAACCCTGGGCATGGCAGGGGGCTTGAGGGCGCCAGGACCCGCCCACTTCCGCTTTGGGGGCCAGCGACAGTTGCAAGGGCAACCATGGGCATGTCAGGGGGCTTAAGGGCGCCAGGCCCCGCCCACTTTCGCTTTGGGGGCCAGCAACAGTTGCCAGGGCAACCCTGGGAATGGCAGGTGGCTGGATGGCGCCAGGCCCCGCCCGCTTCCGCTTTAGGGGCCAGCAACAGTTGCCATGGCAACCCTGGGCATGGCAGGGGGCTGGAGGGCGCCATGACCCGCCCACTTCCGCTTTGGGGCCAAGCAACAGTTGCCAGGGCAAGCCTGGGCATGGCAGGGGGCTTGAGGGCGCCAGGCCCCACCCACTTCCGCTTTGGGGCCCAGCAACAGTTGCCAGGGCAAGCCTGGGCATGGCAGAAGGCTTGAGGGCGCCAGACCCCGCCCACTTCCGCTTTGGGGCCCAGCAACAGTTGCCAGGGCAATCCTGGGCATGGCAGGGGGCTTGCGGGCGCCAGGCCCCGCCCACTTCCGCTTTGGGGCCCAGCAACAGTTGCCAGGGCAACCCTGGGCATGGCAGGGGGCTTGAGGGCGCCAGGACCCACCCACTTCCGCTTTGGGGGCCAGCGACAGTTGTCAGGGCAACCATGGGCATGGCAGGGGGCTTGAGGGCGCCAGGCCCCGCCCACTTCCGCTTTGGAGCCCAGCAACAGTTGACAGGGCAACTCTGGGCATGATAGGGGGCTTAAGGGCGCCTGGACCCGCCAAGTTCCGCTTTGGGGGCCAGCAACAGTTGCCAGGGCAACCCTGGGCATGGCAGTGGGCTAAAGTGTGCCTGGACCCTCCCACTTCCGCTTTGGGGGTCAGCAACAGTTGCCAGGGCAACCCTGGGAATGGCAGGGGGCTGGAGGGCTCCAGGCCCCGCCCACTTCCGCTTTGGGGGCCAGAAACAGTTGCCAGAGCAAACCTGGGCATGGCAGGGGGCTTGAGGACGCCAGGCCCCGCCCACTTCCGCTTTGGGGGCCAGCGACAGTTGCAAGGGCAACCATGGGCATGGCAGGGGGCTTGAGGGCGCCAGGACCCGCCCACTTCCGCTTTGGGGGCCAGCGACAGTTGCAAGGGCAACCATGGGCATGTCAGGGGGCTTGAGGGCGCCAGGCCCCGCCCACTTTCGCTTTGGGGGCCAGCAACAGTTGCCAGGGCAACCCTGGGAATGGCAGTTGGCTGGAGGGCGCCAGGCCCCACCCGCTTCCGCTTTAGGGGCCAGCAACAGTTGCCATGGCAACCCTGGGCATGGCAGGGGGCTTGAGGGCGCCATGCCCCGCCCACTTCTGCTTTGGGGCCAAGCAACAGTTGCCAGGGCAAGCCTGGGCATGGCAGGGGGCTTGAGGGTGCCAGGCCCCACCCACTTCCGCTTTGGGGCCCAGCAACAGTTGCCAGGGCAAGCCTGGGCATGGCAGAAGGCTTGAGGGCGCCAGACCCCGCCCACTTCCGCTTTGGGGCCCAGCAACAGTTGCCAGGGCAATCCTGGGCATGGCAGGGGGCTTGCGGGCGCCAGGCCCCGCCCACTTCCGCTTTGGGGCCCAGCAACAGTTGCCAGGGCAACCCTGGGCATGGCAGGGGGCTTGAGGGCGCCAGGACCCACCCACTTCCGCTTTGGGGGCCAGCGACAGTTGTCAGGGCAACCATGGGCATGGCAGGGGGCTTGAGGGCGCCAGGCCCCGCCCACTTCCGCTTTGGAGCCCAGCAACAGTTGACAGGGCAAGCCTGGGCATGGCAGGGGGCTTGAGGGCGCCAGGCCCCGCCCACTTCCGCTTTGGGGCCCAGCAACAGTTGCCAGGGCAACCCTGGGCATGGCAGGGGGCTTGAGGGCGCCAGGACCCGCCCACTTCCGCTTTGGGGGCAAGCGACAGTTGCAAGGGCAACCATGGGCATGTCAGGGGGCTTGAGGGCGCCAGGCCCCGCCCACTTTCGCTTTGGGGGCCAGCAACAGTTGCCAGGGCAACCCTGGGAATGGCAGGGGGCTGGAGGGCGCCAGGCCCCACCCGCTTCCGCTTTAGGGGCCAGCAACAGTTGCCATGGCAACCCTGGGCATGGCAGGGGGCTTGAGGGCGCAATGCCCCGCCCACTTCCGCTTTGGGGCCAAGCAACAGTTGCCAGGGCAAGCCTGGGCATGGCAGGAGGCTTGAGGGCGCCAGGCCCCGCCCACTTCCGCTTTGGGGCCAGCAACAGTTGCCAGGGCAACCCTGGGCATGGCAGGGGGCTGGAGGGCGCCAGGCCCCGCCCACTTTCGCTTTGGGGGCCAGCAACGGTTGCCAGGGCAAGCCTGGGCATGGCAGGGGGCTTGAGGGCGCCAGGTCCCGCCCACTTCCGCTTTGGGGGGCCAGCAACAGTTGGCAGGGCAACCCTGGACAGGACAGGGGGCTGGAGGGCGCCAGACGCCGCCCACTTCCGCTTTGGGGCCAAGAAACAGTTGCCAGGGCAACCCAGGGCATGGCAGGGGGCTGGAGGGCGCCATGCCCCGCCCACTTCCGCTTTGGGGCCCAGCAACAGTTGCCAGGGCAAGCCTGGGAATGGCAGGGGGCTTGAGGGCGCCAGGCCCCGATCACTTCCGCTTTAGGGCCCAGCAACAGTTTGCATGGCAACCCTGGGCATGACAGGGGACTGGATGGCGCCAGACCCCGCCCACTTTCGCTTTGGGGCCAAGCAACAGTTGCCAGGGCAAGCCTGGGCATGGCAGGGGGCTGGAGGGCGCCAGGCCCCGCCCACTTCCGCTTTGGGGGCCAGCAACAGTTGCCAGAGCAAGCCTGGGCATGGCAGGGGGCTTGAGGGCTCCAGATCCCGCCCACTTCCGCTTTGGGACCCAGCAACAGTTGACAGGGCAAGCCTGGGCATGGCAGGGGGCTTGAGGGCGCCTGGCTCCGCCCACTTCCGCTTTGGGGCCCAGCAACAGTTGCCAGGGCAACCCTGGGCATGGCTGGGGGCTTAAGGATGCCATGTCCCGCCCACTTCCGCTTTGGGGGCCAGCAACAGTTGCCAGGGCAACCCTGGGCATGGCAGGGGGCTGGAGGGCGCCAGGCCCCGCCCACTTCCGCTTTGGGGCCCAGCAACAGTTGACAGGGCAAGCCTGGGCATGGCAGGGGGCTTGAGGGCGCCAGGCCCCGCCCACTTCCGCTTTGGGGCCCAGCAACAGTTGCCAGGGCAACCCTGGGCATGGCAGGGGGATTAAGGGCTCCAGGACCCGCCCACTTCCGCTTTGGGGGCCAGCGACAGTTGCAAGGGCAACCATGGGCATGTCAGGGGGCTTGAGGGCGCCAGGCCCCGCCCACTTTCGCTTTGGGGGCCAGCAACAGTTGCCAGGGCAACCCTGGGCATGGCAGGGGGCTTGAGGGCGCCAGGCCCCGCCCACTTCCGCTTTGGGGGCCAGCGACAGTTGCCAGGGCAAGCCTGGGCATGGCAGAAGGCTTGAGGGCGCCAGGCCCCGCCCACTTCCACTTTGGGGCCAGCAACAGTTGCCAGGGCAACCCTGGGCATGGCAGGGGACTGGAGGGCGCCAGGCCCCGCCCACTTCCGCTTTGGGGGCCAGCAACGGTTGCCAGGGCAAGCCTGGGCATGGCAGGGGGCTTGAGGGCGCCAGGTCCCGCCCACTTCCGCTTTGGGGGGCCAGCAACAGTTGGCAGGGCAACCCTGGACATGACAGGGGGCTGGAGGGCGCCAGACCCCGCCCACTTCCGCTTTGGGGCCAAGAAACAGTTGCCAGGGCAACCCAGGGCATGGCAGGGGGCTGGAGGGCGCCATGCCCCGCCCACTTCCGCTTTGGGGCCCAGCAACAGTTGCCAGGGCAAGCCTGGGCATGGCAGGGGGCTTGAGGGCGCCAGGCCCCGCCCACTTCCGCTTTAGGGCCCAGCAACAGTTGGCAGGGCAACCCTGGGCATGACAGGGGACTGGAGGGCGCAAGACCCCGCCCACTTTCGCTTTGGGACCAAGCAACAGTTGCCAGGGCAACCCAGGGCATGGCAGGGGGCTGAAGGGCGCCAGGCCCCGCCCACTTCCGCTTTGGGGGCCAGCAACAGTTGCCAGAGCAAGCCTGGGCATGGCAGGGGGCTTGAGGGCTCCAGATCCCGCCCACTTCCGCTTTGGGACCCAGCAACAGTTGACAGGGCAAGCCTGGGCATGGCAGGGGGCTTGAGGGCGCCTGGCTCCGCCCACTTCCGCTTTGGGGCCCAGCAACAGTTGCCAGGGCAAGCCTGGGCATGGCAGGGGGCTTGAGGGCTCCAGGCCCCGACCACTTCCGCTTTGGGGGCCAGCAACAGTTGCCAGGGCAACCCTGGGCATGGCAGGGGGCTTGAGGGCTCCAGATCCCGCCCACTTCTGCTTTGGGACCCAGTAACAGTTGACAGGGCAAGCCTGGGCATGGCAGGGGGCTAGATGGCGCCTGGCTCTGCCCACTTCCGCTTTGGGGCCCAGCAACAGTTGCCAGGGCAAGCCTGGGCATGGCAGGGGGCTTGAGGGCTCCAGGCACCGACCACTTCCGCTTTGGGGGCCAGAAACAGTTGCCAGAGCAAACCTGGGCATGGCAGGGGGCTTGAGGGCGCCATGCCCCACTTACTTCCGCTTTGGGGGCCAGCAACAGTTGCCAGGGCAACCCTGGGCACGGCAGGGGGCTTGAGGGCGCCATGCCCCGCCCACTTCCGCTTTGTGGGCCAGCAACAGTTGCCAGGTCAACGCTGGGCATGGCAGGGGGCTTAAGGGCGCCAGGCCCCGCCCACTTCCGCTTTGGGGGCCAGCAACAGTTGCCAGGGCAACCCAGGGCATGGCAGTGGGCTTAAGGGCGCCTGTACCCGCCCACTTCCGCTTTGGGGGCCAGCAACAGTTGCCACGGCAACCCTGGGCATGGCAGGGGGCTTAAGGGCGCCTGGACCCGTCCAGTTCCGCTTTGGGGGCCAGAAACAGTTGCCAGAGCAAACCTGGGCAAGGCAGGGGGCTTGAGGGCGCCAGGCCCCGCCCACTTCCGCTTTTTGGGCCAGCAACAGTTGCCAAGGCAACCCTGGGCATGGCAGGGGGCTTGAGGGCGCCATGCCCCGCCAACTTCCGCTTTTGGGGAGAGAAACAGTTGCCAGGGCAACCCTGGGCATTGCAGGGGGCTTGAGGGCGCCATGCCCCATTTACTTCCGCTTTGGGGGCCAGCAACAGTTGCCAGGGCAACCCTGGGCATGGCAGGGGGCTTGAGGGCACCATGCCCCACTTACTTCCGCTTTGGGGGCCAGCAACAGTTTCCAGGGCAACCCTGGGCATGGCAGGGGGCTTAAGGGCGCCTGGACCCGCCCAGTTCCGCTTTGGGGGCCAGCAACAGTTGCCAGGGCAACCCTGGGCATGGCAGTGGGCTAAAGTGCGCCTGGACCCTCCCACTTCCGCTTTGGGGGTCAGCAACAGTTGCCAGGGCAACCCTGGGAATGGCAGGGGGCTGGAGGGCTCCAGGCCCCGCCCACTTCCGCTTTGGGGGCCAGAAACAGTTGCCAGAGCAAACCTGGGCATGGCAGGGGGCTTGAGGACGCTAGGCCCCGCCCACTTCCGCTTTGGGGGCCAGCAACAGTTGCCACGGCAACCCTGGGCATGGCAGGGGGCTAAAGGGCGCCTGGACCCTCCCACTTCCGCTTTGGGGGCCAGCAACAGTTGCCACAGCAACCCTGGGCATGGCAGGGGGCTTAAGGGCGCCTGGACCCGCCCAGTTCCGCTTTGGGGGCCAGCAACAGTTGCCAGGGCAACCCTGGGCATGGCAGTGGGCTAAAGTGCGCCTGGACCCTCCCACTTCCGTTTTGGGGGTCAGCAGCAGTTGCCAGGGCAACCCTGGGAATGGCTGGGGGCTGGAGGGCTGCAGGCCCCGCCCACTTCCGCTTTCGGGGCCAGAAACAGTTGCCAGAGCAAACCTGGGCATGGCAGGGGGCTTGAGGGCGCCAGGCCCCGCCCACTTCCGCTTTGGGGCCAGCAACAGTTGGCAGGGCAACCCTTGGCATGGCAGGGGGCTTGAGGGCGCCATGCCCCACTTACTTCCGCTTTGGGGGCCAGCAAAGTTGCAAGGGCAACCCTGGGCATGGCAGGGGGCTTGAGGGCGCCATGCCCCGCCCACTTCCGCTTTTGGGGCCAGCAACAGTTGCCAGGGCAACCCTAGGCATGGCAGGGGGCTTAAGGGCGCCAGGCCCCGCCCACTTCCGCTTTGGGGGCCAGCAACAGTTGCCACGGCAACCCTGGACATGGCAGGGGGCTTTAGGGCGCCTGGACCCGCCCAGTTCCGCTTTGGGGGCCAGCAACAGTTGCCAGGGCAACCCTGGGCATGGCAGTGGGCTAAAGGGCACCTGGACCCTCCCACTTCCGCTTTGGGGGTCAGCAACAGTTGCCAGGGCAACTCTGGGCATGCCGTGGGGCTTGAGGGCGCCATGCCCCGCCCACTTCCGCTTTGGGGGCCAGCAACAGTTGCCAGGGCAACCCTGGGCATGGCAGGGGGCTTGAGGGCGCCATGCCCCACTTACTTCCGCTTTGGGGGCCAGCAACAGTTGCCAGGGCAACCCTGGGCACGGCATGGGGCTTGAGGGCGCCATGCCGCTCCCACTTCCGCTTTGTGGGCCAGCAACAGTTGCCAGGGCAACCCTGGGCATGGCAGGGGGCTTGAGGGCGCCATGCCCCGCCCACTTCCGCTTTTGGGGCCAGCAACAGTTGCCAGGGCAACCCTAGGCATGGCAGGGGGCTTAAGGGCGCCAGGCCCCGCCCACTTCCGCTTTGGGGGCCAGCAACAGTTTCCATGGCAACCCAGGGCATGGCAGTGGGCTTAAGGGCGCCTGTACCCGCCCACTTCCGCTTTGGGGGCCAGCAACAGTTGCCACGGCAACCCTGGGCATGGCATGGGGCTTAAGGGTGCCTGGACCCGCCCAGTTCCGCTTTGGGGGCCAGCAACAGTTGCCAGGGCAACCCTGGGCATGGCAGTGGGCTAAAGGGCGCCTGGACCCTCCCACTTCCGCTTTGGGGGTCAGCAACAGTTGCCAGGGAAACTCTGGGCATGCCTTGGGGCTTGAGGGCGCCATGCCCCACCCACTTCCGCTTTGGGGGCCAGCAACAGTTGCCAGGGCAACCCTGGGCATGGCAGGGGCTTAAGGGCGCCTGGACCCGCCCAGTTCTGCTTTGGGGGCCAGCAACAGTTGCCAGGGCAACCCTGGGCATGGCAGGTGGCTTGAGGGCGCCATGCCCCGCCCACTTCTGCTTTTGGGGCCAGCAACAGTTGCCAGGGCAACCCTGGGCATGGCTGGGGGCTGAAGGGCGCCAGGCCCCACTCACTTCCGCTTTGGGGCCCAGCAACAGTTGCCAGCGCAAGCCTGGGCATGGCTGGGGGCTGAAGGGCACCAGGCCCCACTCACTTCCGCTTTGGGGCCCAGCAACAGTTGCCAGGGCAAGCCTGGGCATGGCAGGGGGCTGAAGGGGGCCAGGCACCGCCCACTTCCGCTTTGGGGCCAGCAACAGTTGCCACGGCAACCCTGGGCATGGCTGGGGGCTGAAGGGCGCCAGGCCCCACTCACTTCCGCTTTGGGGCCCAGCAACAGTTGCCAGGGCAAGCCTGGGCATGGCAGGGGGCTGGAGGGCGCCAGGCCCCGCCCACTTCCGCTTTGGGGCAAGCAACAGTTGCTAGGGCAACCCTGGGCATGGCAGGAGGCTGGAGGGCGCAAGGCCCCGCCCACTTCCGCTTTGGGGCCCAGCAACAGTTGCCAGAGCAAGCCTGGGCATGGCAGGGGGCTTGAGGGCGCCAGATCCCGCCCACTTCTGCTTTGAGGCCCAGCAACAGTTGACAGGGCAAGCCTGGGCATGGCATGGGGCTTAAGGGGGCCTGACTCCGCCCACTTCCGCTTTGGGGCCCAGCAACAGTTGCCAGGGCAACCCAGGGCATGGCAGGGGGCTTGAGGGCGCCAGGACCCGCCCACTTCCGCTTTGGGGCCCAGCAACAGTTGCCAGGGCAACCCAGGGCATGGCAGGGGGCTGGAGGGCGCCAGGCACCGCCCACTTCCGCTTTGGGGCCCAGAAACAGTTGCCAGAGCAAGCCTGGGCATGGCAGGAAGCTTGAGGGCGCCAGATCCCGCCCACTTCCGCTTTGGGGCCCAGCAACAGTTGACAGGGCAAGCCTGGGCATGGCTGGGGGCTTAAGGACGCCATGCCCCGCCCACTTCCGCTTTGGGGGCCAGCAACAGTTGCCAGAGCAAGCCTGGGCATGGCAGGGGGCTTGAGGGCGCCAGATCCCGCCCACTTCCGCTTTTAGGCCCAGCAACAGTTGACAGGGCAAGCCTGGTCATGGCAGGGGGCTTGAGGGCGCCAGGCCCCGCCCACTTCCGCTTTGGGGCCCAGCAACAGTTGCCAGGGCAAGCCTGGGCATGGCAGGGGGCTGGAGGGCGCCAGGCACCGCCCACTTCCGCTTTGGGGGTCAGCAACAGTTGCCAGGGCAACCCTGGGCATGGCAGGGGGCTTAAGGGCGCCATGCCCCGCCCACTTCCGCTTTAGGGGGCCAGCAACAGTTGCTAGGGCAAACCTGGGCATGGCTGGGGGCTTAAGGACGCCATGCCCCGCCCACTTCCGCTTTGGGGTCAGCAACGGTTGCCAGGGCAACCCTGGGTATGGCAGTGGGCTGGAGGGCGCCAGACCCCGCCCACTTCCGCTTTGAGGGTCAGCAACAGTTGCCAGGGCAACCCTGGGCATGGCAGGGGGCTGGAGGGCTCCAGGCCCCGCCCACTTCCGCTTTGGGGCCCAGCAACAGTTGCCAGGGCAAGCCTGGGCATGGCAGGGGGCTGGAGGGCGCCAGGCACCGCCCACTTCCGCTTTGGGGGCCAGCAACAGTTGCCAGGGCAACACTGGGCATGGCAGGGGGCTTAAGGGCGCAAGGTCCCGCCCACTTCCCCTTTGGGGCCCAGCAACATTTGCCAGGGCAAGCCTGGGCATGGCAGGGGGCTTGAGGACGCCAGGCCCCGCCCACTTCCGCTGTGGGGCCCAGCAACAGTTGCCAGGGCAAGCCTGGGCATGGCAGAAGGTTTGAGGGTGCCAGGCCCCGCCCACTTCCGCTTTGGGGTCAGCAACAGTTGACACGGCAAGCCTGGGCATGGCAGGGGGCTTGAGGGCGCCTGACTCCGCCCACTTCCGCTTTGGGGCCCAGCAACAGTTGCTAGGGAAAGCCTTGGCATGGCAGGGGGCTTGAGGGCGCCAGGCCCCGCCCACTTCCGCTTTGGGGCCCAGCAACAGTTGCCAGGGCAAGCC
Source organism: Crinia signifera (assembly GCF_055691185.1). Classification (NCBI taxonomy): domain Eukaryota; kingdom Metazoa; phylum Chordata; class Amphibia; order Anura; family Myobatrachidae; genus Crinia; species Crinia signifera. The sequence continues at coordinate 11,442 of NW_028142615.1, forward strand.
TTGGCTTGGCAGAAGGCTTGAGGGCGCCAGACCCCGCCCACTTCCACTTTGGGGCCAAGCAACAGTTGCCAGGGAAACCCAGGGCATGGCAGGGGGCTGGAGGGCGCCAGGCACCGCCCACTTCCACATTGGGGCCCAGAAACAGTTGCCAGAGCAAGCCTGGGCATGGCAGGGGGCTTGAGGGCGCCAGATCCCGCCCACTTTCGCTTTGGGGCCCAGCAACATTTGCCAGGGCAACCCTGGGCATGTCAGGGGGCTTGAGGGCGCCATGCCCCACTTACTTCCGCTTTGGGGGCCAGCAACAGTTGCCATGGCAACCCTGGGCATGGTATGGGGCTTGAGGGCGCCATGCCCCGCCCACTTCCGCTTTGGGGGCCAGCAACAGTTGCCAAGGCAACCCTGGGCATGGCAGGGGGCTTAAGGGCGCCTGGACCCACCCAGTTCCGCTTTGGGGGTCAGCAACAGTTGCCAGGGCAACCCTGGGAATGGCAGGGGGCTGGAGGGCGCCAGGCCCCGCCCACTTCCGCTTTGGGGGCCAGTCACAGTTGCCAGGGCAACCCTGGGCATGGCAGGGGGCTTTAGGGCTCCAGGCCCCGCCCACTTCCGCTTTGGGGGCCAGAAACAGTTGCCAGAGCAAACCTGGGCATGGCAGGGGGCTTGAGGACGCCAGGCCCCGCCCACTTCCGCTTTGGGGGCCAGCAACAGTTGCCACGGCAACCCTGGGCATGGCAGGGGGCTTAAGGGCGCCTGGACCCGCCCAGTTCCGCTTTGGGGGCCAGCAACAGTTGCCAGGGCAACCCTGGGCATGGCAGTGGGCTAAAGTGCGCCTGGACCCTCCCACTTCCGCTTTGGGGGTCAGCAACAGTTGCCAGGGCAACCCTGGGAATGGCAGGGGGCTGGAGGGCTCCAGGCCCCGCCCACTTCCGCTTTGGGGGCCAGAAACAGTTGCCAGAGCAAACCTGGGCATGGCAGGGGGCTTGAGGACGCTAGGCCCCGCCCACTTCCGCTTTGGGGGCCAGCAACAGTTGCCACGGCAACCCTGGGCATGGCAGGGGGCTAAAGGGCGCCTGGACCCGCCCAGTTCCGCTTTGGGGGCCAGCAACAGTTGCCAGGGCAACCCTGGGCATGGCAGTGGGCTAAAGTGCGCCTGGACCCTCCCACTTCCGTTTTGGGGGTCAGCAGCAGTTGCCAGGGCAACCCTGGGAATGGCTGGGGGCTGGAGGGCTGCAGGCCCCGCTTACTTCCGCTTTGGGGGCCAGCAACAGTTGCCAGGGCAACCCTGGGCACGGCATGGGGCTTGAGGGCGCCATGCCGCACCCACTTCCGCTTTGTGGGCCAGCAACAGTTGCCAGGGCAACCCTGGGCATGGCAGGGGGCTTGAGGGCGCCATGGCCCGCCCACTTCCGCTTTTGGGGCCAGCAACAGTTGCCAGGGCAACCCTGGGCATGGCTGGGGGCTGAAGGGCGCCAGGCCCCACTCACTTCCGCTTTGGGGCCCAGCAACAGTTGCCAGGGCAAGCCTGGGCATGGCTGGGGGCTGAAGGGCACCAGGCCCCACTCACTTCCGCTTTGGGGCCCAGCAACAGTTGCCAGGGCAAGCCTGGGCATGGCAGGGGGCTGAAGGGGGCCAGGCACCGCCCACTTCCGCTTTGGGGCCAGCAACAGTTGCCACGGCAACCCTGGGCATGGCTGGGGGCTGAAGGGCGCCAGGCCCCACTCACTTCCGCTTTGGGGCCCAGCAACAGTTGCCAGGGCAAGCCTGGGCATGGCAGGGGGCTGGAGGGCGCCAGGCCCCGCCCACTTCCGCTTTGGGGCAAGCAACAGTTGCTAGGGCAACCCTGGGCATGGCAGGGGGCTGGAGGGCGCCAGGCCCCGCCCACTTCCGCTTTGGGGCCCAGCAACAGTTGCCAGAGCAAGCCTGGGCATGGCAGGGGGCTTGAGGGCGCCAGATCCCGCCCACTTCTGCTTTGAGGCCCAGCAACAGTTGACAGGGCAAGCCTGGGCATGGCATGGGGCTTAAGGGGGCCTGACTCCGCCCACTTCCGCTTTGGGGCCCAGCAACAGTTGCTAGGGCAAGCCTGGGCATGGCAGGGGGCTTGAGGGCGCCAGGACCCGCCCACTTCCGCTTTGGGGCCCAGCAACAGTTGCCAGGGCAACCCAGGGCATGGCAGGGGGCTGGAGGGCGCCAGGCACCGCCCACTTCCGCTTTGGGGCCCAGAAACAGTTGCCAGAGCAAGCCTGGGCATGGCAGGAAGCTTGAGGGCGCCAGATCCCGCCCACTTCCGCTTTGGGGCCCAGCAACAGTTGACAGGGCAAGCCTGGGCATGGCTGGGGGCTTAAGGACGCCATGCCCCGCCCACTTCCGCTTTGGGGGCCAGCAACAGTTGCCAGAGCAAGCCTGGGCATGGCAGGGGGCTTGAGGGCGCCAGATCCCGCCCACTTCCGCTTTTAGGCCCAGCAACAGTTGACAGGGCAAGCCTGGTCATGGCAGGGGGCTTGAGGGCGCCAGGCCCCGCCCACTTCCGCTTTGGGGCCCAGCAACAGTTGCCAGGGCAAGCCTGGGCATGGCAGGGGGCTGGAGGGCGCCAGGCACCGCCCACTTCCGCTTTGGGGGTCAGCAACAGTTGCCAGGGCAACCCTGGGCATGGCAGGGGGCTTAAGGGCGCCATGCCCCGCCCACTTCCGCTTTAGGGGGCCAGCAACAGTTGCTAGGGCAAACCTGGGCATGGCTGGGGGCTTAAGGACGCCATGCCCCGCCCACTTCCGCTTTGGGGTCAGCAACGGTTGCCAGGGCAACCCTGGGTATGGCAGTGGGCTGGAGGGCGCCAGACCCCGCCCACTTCCGCTTTGAGGGTCAGCAACAGTTGCCAGGGCAACCCTGGGCATGGCAGGGGGCTGGAGGGCTCCAGGCCCCGCCCACTTCCGCTTTGGGGCCCAGCAACAGTTGCCAGGGCAAGCCTGGGCATGGCAGGGGGCTGGAGGGCGCCAGGCACCGCCCACTTCCGCTTTGGGGGCCAGCAACAGTTGCCAGGGCAACACTGGGCATGGCAGGGGGCTTAAGGGCGCAAGGTCCCGCCCACTTCCCCTTTGGGGCCCAGCAACATTTGCCAGGGCAAGCCTGGGCATGGCAGGGGGCTTGAGGACGCCAGGCCCCGCCCACTTCCGCTGTGGGGCCCAGCAACAGTTGCCAGGGCAAGCCTGGGCATGGCAGAAGGTTTGAGGGTGCCAGGCCCCGCCCACTTCCGCTTTGGGGTCAGCAACAGTTGACACGGCAAGCCTGGGCATGGCAGGGGGCTTGAGGGCGCCTGACTCCGCCCACTTCCGCTTTGGGGCCCAGCAACAGTTGCTAGGGAAAGCCTTGGCATGGCAGGGGGCTTGAGGGCGCCAGGCCCCGCCCACTTCCGCTTTGGGGCCCAGCAACAGTTGCCAGGGCAAGCCTTGGCTTGGCAGAAGGCTTGAGGGCGCCAGACCCCGCCCACTTCCACTTTGGGGCCAAGCAACAGTTGCCAGGGAAACCCAGGGCATGGCAGGGGGCTGGAGGGCGCCAGGCACCGCCCACTTCCACATTGGGGCCCAGAAACAGTTGCCAGAGCAAGCCTGGGCATGGCAGGGGGCTTGAGGGCGCCAGATCCCGCCCACTTTCGCTTTGGGGCCCAGCAACATTTGCCAGGGCAACCCTGGGCATGTCAGGGGGCTTGAGGGCGCCATGCCCCACTTACTTCCGCTTTGGGGGCCAGCAACAGTTGCCATGGCAACCCTGGGCATGGTATGGGGCTTGAGGGCGCCATGCCCCGCCCACTTCCGCTTTGGGGGCCAGCAACAGTTGCCAAGGCAACCCTGGGCATGGCAGGGGGCTTAAGGGCGCCTGGACCCACCCAGTTCCGCTTTGGGGGTCAGCAACAGTTGCCAGGGCAACCCTGGGAATGGCAGGGGGCTGGAGGGCGCCAGGCCCCGCCCACTTCCGCTTTGGGGGCCAGTCACAGTTGCCAGGGCAACCCTGGGCATGGCAGGGGGCTTTAGGGCTCCAGGCCCCGCCCACTTCCGCTTTGGGGGCCAGAAACAGTTGCCAGAGCAAACCTGGGCATGGCAGGGGGCTTGAGGACGCCAGGCCCCGCCCACTTCCGCTTTGGGGGCCAGCAACAGTTGCCACGGCAACCCTGGGCATGGCAGGGGGCTTAAGGGCGCCTGGACCCGCCCAGTTCCGCTTTGGGGGCCAGCAACAGTTGCCAGGGCAACCCTGGGCATGGCAGTGGGCTAAAGTGCGCCTGGACCCTCCCACTTCCGCTTTGGGGGTCAGCAACAGTTGCCAGGGCAACCCTGGGAATGGCAGGGGGCTGGAGGGCTCCAGGCCCCGCCCACTTCCGCTTTGGGGGCCAGAAACAGTTGCCAGAGCAAACCTGGGCATGGCAGGGGGCTTGAGGACGCTAGGCCCCGCCCACTTCCGCTTTGGGGGCCAGCAACAGTTGCCACGGCAACCCTGGGCATGGCAGGGGGCTAAAGGGCGCCTGGACCCGCCCAGTTCCGCTTTGGGGGCCAGCAACAGTTGCCAGGGCAACCCTGGGCATGGCAGTGGGCTAAAGTGCGCCTGGACCCTCCCACTTCCGTTTTGGGGGTCAGCAGCAGTTGCCAGGGCAACCCTGGGAATGGCTGGGGGCTGGAGGGCTGCAGGCCCCGCTTACTTCCGCTTTGGGGGCCAGCAACAGTTGCCAGGGCAACCCTGGGCACGGCATGGGGCTTGAGGGCGCCATGCCGCACCCACTTCCGCTTTGTGGGCCAGCAACAGTTGCCAGGGCAACCCTGGGCATGGCAGGGGGCTTGAGGGCGCCATGGCCCGCCCACTTCCGCTTTTGGGGCCAGCAACAGTTGCCAGGGCAACCCTGGGCATGGCTGGGGGCTGAAGGGCGCCAGGCCCCACTCACTTCCGCTTTGGGGCCCAGCAACAGTTGCCAGGGCAAGCCTGGGCATGGCTGGGGGCTGAAGGGCACCAGGCCCCACTCACTTCCGCTTTGGGGCCCAGCAACAGTTGCCAGGGCAAGCCTGGGCATGGCAGGGGGCTGAAGGGGGCCAGGCACCGCCCACTTCCGCTTTGGGGCCAGCAACAGTTGCCACGGCAACCCTGGGCATGGCTGGGGGCTGAAGGGCGCCAGGCCCCACTCACTTCCGCTTTGGGGCCCAGCAACAGTTGCCAGGGCAAGCCTGGGCATGGCAGGGGGCTGGAGGGCGCCAGGCCCCGCCCACTTCCGCTTTGGGGCAAGCAACAGTTGCTAGGGCAACCCTGGGCATGGCAGGGGGCTGGAGGGCGCCAGGCCCCGCCCACTTCCGCTTTGGGGCCCAGCAACAGTTGCCAGAGCAAGCCTGGGCATGGCAGGGGGCTTGAGGGCGCCAGATCCCGCCCACTTCTGCTTTGAGGCCCAGCAACAGTTGACAGGGCAAGCCTGGGCATGGCATGGGGCTTAAGGGGGCCTGACTCCGCCCACTTCCGCTTTGGGGCCCAGCAACAGTTGCTAGGGCAAGCCTGGGCATGGCAGGGGGCTTGAGGGCGCCAGGACCCGCCCACTTCCGCTTTGGGGCCCAGCAACAGTTGCCAGGGCAACCCAGGGCATGGCAGGGGGCTGGAGGGCGCCAGGCACCGCCCACTTCCGCTTTGGGGCCCAGAAACAGTTGCCAGAGCAAGCCTGGGCATGGCAGGAAGCTTGAGGGCGCCAGATCCCGCCCACTTCCGCTTTGGGGCCCAGCAACAGTTGACAGGGCAAGCCTGGGCATGGCTGGGGGCTTAAGGACGCCATGCCCCGCCCACTTCCGCTTTGGGGGCCAGCAACAGTTGCCAGAGCAAGCCTGGGCATGGCAGGGGGCTTGAGGGCGCCAGATCCCGCCCACTTCCGCTTTTAGGCCCAGCAACAGTTGACAGGGCAAGCCTGGTCATGGCAGGGGGCTTGAGGGCGCCAGGCCCCGCCCACTTCCGCTTTGGGGCCCAGCAACAGTTGCCAGGGCAAGCCTGGGCATGGCAGGGGGGCTGGAGGGCGCCAGGCACCGCCCACTTCCGCTTTGGGGGTCAGCAACAGTTGCCAGGGCAACCCTGGGCATGGCAGGGGGCTTAAGGGCGCCATGCCCCGCCCACTTCCGCTTTAGGGGGCCAGCAACAGTTGCTAGGGCAAACCTGGGCATGGCTGGGGGCTTAAGGACGCCATGCCCCGCCCACTTCCGCTTTGGGGTCAGCAACGGTTGCCAGGGCAACCCTGGGTATGGCAGTGGGCTGGAGGGCGCCAGACCCCGCCCACTTCCGCTTTGAGGGTCAGCAACAGTTGCCAGGGCAACCCTGGGCATGGCAGGGGGCTGGAGGGCTCCAGGCCCCGCCCACTTCCGCTTTGGGGCCCAGCAACAGTTGCCAGGGCAAGCCTGGGCATGGCAGGGGGCTGGAGGGCGCCAGGCACCGCCCACTTCCGCTTTGGGGGCCAGCAACAGTTGCCAGGGCAACACTGGGCATGGCAGGGGGCTTAAGGGCGCAAGGTCCCGCCCACTTCCCCTTTGGGGCCCAGCAACATTTGCCAGGGCAAGCCTGGGCATGGCAGGGGGCTTGAGGACGCCAGGCCCCGCCCACTTCCGCTGTGGGGCCCAGCAACAGTTGCCAGGGCAAGCCTGGGCATGGCAGAAGGTTTGAGGGTGCCAGGCCCCGCCCACTTCCGCTTTGGGGTCAGCAACAGTTGACACGGCAAGCCTGGGCATGGCAGGGGGCTTGAGGGCGCCTGACTCCGCCCACTTCCGCTTTGGGGCCCAGCAACAGTTGCTAGGGAAAGCCTTGGCATGGCAGGGGGCTTGAGGGCGCCAGGCCCCGCCCACTTCCGCTTTGGGGCCCAGCAACAGTTGCCAGGGCAAGCCTTGGCTTGGCAGAAGGCTTGAGGGCGCCAGACCCCGCCCACTTCCACTTTGGGGCCAAGCAACAGTTGCCAGGGAAACCCAGGGCATGGCAGGGGGCTGGAGGGCGCCAGGCACCGCCCACTTCCACATTGGGGCCCAGAAACAGTTGCCAGAGCAAGCCTGGGCATGGCAGGGGGCTTGAGGGCGCCAGATCCCGCCCACTTTCGCTTTGGGGCCCAGCAACATTTGCCAGGGCAACCCTGGGCATGTCAGGGGGCTTGAGGGCGCCATGCCCCACTTACTTCCGCTTTGGGGGCCAGCAACAGTTGCCATGGCAACCCTGGGCATGGTATGGGGCTTGAGGGCGCCATGCCCCGCCCACTTCCGCTTTGGGGGCCAGCAACAGTTGCCAAGGCAACCCTGGGCATGGCAGGGGGCTTAAGGGCGCCTGGACCCACCCAGTTCCGCTTTGGGGGTCAGCAACAGTTGCCAGGGCAACCCTGGGAATGGCAGGGGGCTGGAGGGCGCCAGGCCCCGCCCACTTCCGCTTTGGGGGCCAGTCACAGTTGCCAGGGCAACCCTGGGCATGGCAGGGGGCTTTAGGGCTCCAGGCCCCGCCCACTTCCGCTTTGGGGGCCAGAAACAGTTGCCAGAGCAAACCTGGGCATGGCAGGGGGCTTGAGGACGCCAGGCCCCGCCCACTTCCGCTTTGGGGGCCAGCAACAGTTGCCACGGCAACCCTGGGCATGGCAGGGGGCTTAAGGGCGCCTGGACCCGCCCAGTTCCGCTTTGGGGGCCAGCAACAGTTGCCAGGGCAACCCTGGGCATGGCAGTGGGCTAAAGTGCGCCTGGACCCTCCCACTTCCGCTTTGGGGGTCAGCAACAGTTGCCAGGGCAACCCTGGGAATGGCAGGGGGCTGGAGGGCTCCAGGCCCCGCCCACTTCCGCTTTGGGGGCCAGAAACAGTTGCCAGAGCAAACCTGGGCATGGCAGGGGGCTTGAGGACGCTAGGCCCCGCCCACTTCCGCTTTGGGGGCCAGCAACAGTTGCCACGGCAACCCTGGGCATGGCAGGGGGCTAAAGGGCGCCTGGACCCGCCCAGTTCCGCTTTGGGGGCCAGCAACAGTTGCCAGGGCAACCCTGGGCATGGCAGTGGGCTAAAGTGCGCCTGGACCCTCCCACTTCCGTTTTGGGGGTCAGCAGCAGTTGCCAGGGCAACCCTGGGAATGGCTGGGGGCTGGAGGGCTGCAGGCCCCGCTTACTTCCGCTTTGGGGGCCAGCAACAGTTGCCAGGGCAACCCTGGGCACGGCATGGGGCTTGAGGGCGCCATGCCGCACCCACTTCCGCTTTGTGGGCCAGCAACAGTTGCCAGGGCAAACCTAGGCATGGCAGGGGGCTTGAGGGCGCCATGCCCCGCCCACTTTCGCTTTTGGGGCCAGCAACAGTTGCCAGGGCAATCCTAGGCATGGCAGGGGGCTTAAGGGCGCCAGGCCCCGCCCACTTCCGCTTTGGGGGCCAGCAACAGTTTCCATGGCAACCCAGGGCATGGCAGTGGGCTTAAGGGCGCCTGTACCCGCCCACTTCCGCTTTGGGGGCCAGCAACAGTTGCCACGGCAACTCTGGGCATGGCATGGGGCTTAAGGGTGCCTGGACCCGCCCAGTTCCGCTTTGGGGGCCAGCAACAGTTGCCAGGGCAACCCTGGGCATGGCAGTGGGCTAAAGGGCGCCTGGACCCTCCCACTTCCGCTTTGGGGGTCAGCAACAGTTGCCAGGGAAACTCTGGGCATGCCATGGGGCTTGAGGGCGCCATGCCCCGCCCACTTCCGCTTTGGGGGCCAGCAACAGTTGCCAGGGCAACCCTGGGCATGGCAGGGGCTTAAGGGCGCCTGGACCCGCCCAGTTCTGCTTTGGGGGCCAGCAACAGTTGCCAGGGCAACCCTGGGCATGGAAGTGGGCTAAAGGGCGCCTGGACCCTCCCACTTCCGCTTTGGGGGTCAGCAACAGTTGCCAGGGCAACTCTGGGCATGGCATGGGGCTTGAGGGCGCCATGCCCCGCCCACTTCCGCTTTGGGGGCCAGCAACAGTTGCCAGGGCAACCCTGGGCATGGCAGGTGGCTTGAGGGCGCCATGCCCCGCCCACTTCCGCTTTTGGGGCCAGCAACAGTTGCCAGGGCAACCCTGGGCATGGCTGGGGGCTGAAGGGCACCAGGCCCCACTCACTTCCGCTTTGGGGCCCAGCAACAGTTGCCAGGGCAAGCCTGGGCATGGCTGGGGGCTGAAGGCACCAGGCCCCACTCACTTCCGCTTTGGGGCCCAGCAACAGTTGCCAGGGCAAGCCTGGGCATAGCAGGGGGCTGAAGGGGGCCAGGCACCGCCCACTTCCGCTTTGGGGCCAGCAACAGTTGCCACGGCAACCCTGGGCATGGCTGGGAGCTGAAGGGCGCCAGGCCCCACTCACTTCCGCTTTGGGGCCCAGCAACAGTTGCCAGGGCAAGCCTGGGCATGGCAGGGGGCTGGAGGGCGCCAGGCCCCGCCCACTTCCGCTTTGGGGCCCAGCAACAGTTGCCAGAGCAAGCCTGGGCATGGCAGGGGGCTTGAGGGCGCCAGATCCCGCCCACTTCCGCTTTGAGGCCCAGCAACAGTTGACAGGGCAAGCCTGGGCATGGCATGGGGCTTAAGGGGGCCTGACTCCGCCCACTTCCGCTTTGGGGCCCAGCAACAGTTGCTAGGGCAAGCCTGGGCATGTCAGGGGGCTTGAGGGCGCCAGGCCCCGCCCACTTCCGCTTTGGAGCCCAGCAACAGTTGCCAGGGCAACCCAGGGCATGGCAGGGGGCTGGAGGGCGCCAGGCACCGCCCACTTCCGCTTTGGGGCCCAGAAACAGTTGCCAGAGCAAGCCTGGGCATGGCAGGAAGCTTGAGGGCGCCAGATCCCGCCCACTTCCGCTTTGGGGCCCAGCAACAGTTGACAGGGCAAGCCTGGGCATGGCTGGGGGCTTAAGGACGCCATGCCCCGCCCACTTCCGCTTTGGGGGCCAGCAACAGTTGCCAGAGCAAGCCTGGGCATGGCAGGGGGCTTGAGGGCGCCAGATCCCGCCCACTTCCGCTTTGAGGCCCAGCAACAGTTGACAGGGCAAGCCTGGTCATGGCAGGGGGCTTGAGGACGCCAGGCCCCGCCCACTTCCGCTTTGGGGCCCAGCAACAGTTGCCAGGGCAAGCCTGGGCATGGCAGGGGGCTGGAGGGCGCCAGGCACCGCCCACTTCCGCTTTGGGGGTCAGCAACAGTTGCTAAGGCAAACCTGGGCATGGCTGGGGGCTTAAGGACGCCATGCCCCGCCAACTTCCGCTTTGGGGTCAGCAACGGTTGCCAGGGCAACCCTGGGTATGGCAGTGGGCTGGAGGGCGCCAGACCCCGCCCACTTCTGCTTTGAGGGTCAGCAACAGTTGCCAGGGCAACCCTGGGCATGGCAGGGGGCTGGAGGGCTCCAGGCCCCGCCCACTTCCGCTTTGGGGCCCAGCAACAGTTGCCAGGGCAAGCCTGGGCATGGCAGGGGGCTGGAGGGCGCCAGGCACCGCCCACTTCCGCTTTGGGGGCCAGCAACAGTTGCCAGGGCAACCCTGGGCATGGCAGGGGGCTTAAGGGCGCCATGCCCCGCCCACTTCCGCTTTAGGGGGCCAGCAACAGTTGCTAGGGCAAACCTGGGCATGGCTGGGGGCTTAAGGACGCCATGCCCCGCCCACTTCCGCTTTGGGGTCAGCAACGGTTGCCAGGGCAACCCTGGGTATGGCAGTGGGCTGGAGGGCGCCAGACCCCGCCCACTTCCGCTTTGAGGGTCAGCAACAGTTGCCAGGGCAACCCTGGGCATGGCAGGGGGCTGGAGGGCTCCAGGCCCCGCCCACTTCCGCTTTGGGGCCCAGCAACAGTTGCCAGGGCAAGCCTGGGCATGGCAGGGGGCTGGAGGGCGCCAGGCACCGCCCACTTCCGCTTTGGGGGCCAGCAACAGTTGCCAGGGCAACACTGGGCATGGCAGGGGGCTTAAGGGCGCAAGGTCCCGCCCACTTCCCCTTTGGGGCCCAGCAACATTTGCCAGGGCAAGCCTGGGCATGGCAGGGGGCTTGAGGACGCCAGGCCCCGCCCACTTCCGCTGTGGGGCCCAGCAACAGTTGCCAGGGCAAGCCTGGGCATGGCAGAAGGTTTGAGGGTGCCAGGCCCCGCCCACTTCCGCTTTGGGGTCAGCAACAGTTGACACTGCAAGCCTGGGCATGGCAGGGGGCTTGAGGGCGCCTGACTCCGCCCACTTCCGCTTTGGGGCCCAGCAACAGTTGCTAGGGAAAGCCTTGGCATGGCAGGGGGCTTGAGGGCGCCAGGCCCCGCCCACTTCCGCTTTGGGGCCCAGCAACAGTTGCCAGGGCAAGCCTTGGCTTGGCAGAAGGCTTGAGGGCGCCAGACCCCGCCCACTTCCACTTTGGGGCCAAGCAACAGTTGCCAGGGAAACCCAGGGCATGGCAGGGGGCTGGAGGGCGCCAGGCAACGCCCACTTCCACATTGGGGCCCAGAAACAGTTGCCAGAGCAAGCCTGGGCATGGCAGGGGGCTTGAGGGCGCCAGATCCCGCCCACTTTCGCTTTGGGGCCCAGCAACATTTGCCAGGGCAACCCTGGGCATGTCAGGGGGCTTGAGGGCGCCATGCCCCACTTACTTCCGCTTTGGGGGCCAGCAACAGTTGCCATGGCAACCCTGGGCATGGTATGGGGCTTGAGGGCGCCATGCCCCGCCCACTTCCGCTTTGGGGGCCAGCAACAGTTGCCAAGGCAACCCTGGGCATGGCAGGGGGCTTAAGGGGCGCCTGGACCCACCCAGTTCTGCTTTGGGGGTCAGCAACAGTTGCCAGGGCAACCCTGGGAATGGCAGGGGGCTGGAGGGCGCCAGGCCCCGCCCACTTCCGCTTTGGGGGCCAGTCACAGTTGCCAGGGCAACCCTGGGCATGGCAGGGGGCTTTAGGGCTCCAGGCCCCGCCACTTCCGCTTTGGGGGCCAGAAACAGTTGCCAGAGCAAACCTGGGCATGGCAGGGGGCTTGAGGACGCCAGGCCCCGCCCACTTCCGCTTTGGGGGCCAGCAACAGTTGCCACGGCAACCCTGGGCATGGCAGGGGGCTTAAGGGCGCCTGGACCCGCCCAGTTCCGCTTTGGGGGCCAGCAACAGTTGCCAGGGCAACCCTGGGCATGGCAGTGGGCTAAAGTGCGCCTGGACCCTCCCACTTCCGTTTTGGGGGTCAGCAGCAGTTGCCAGGGCAACCCTGGGAATGGCTGGGGGCTGGAGGGCTGCAGGCCCCGCTTACTTCCGCTTTGGGGGCCAGCAACAGTTGCCAGGGCAACCCTGGGCACGGCATGGGGCTTGAGGGCGCCATGCCGCACCCACTTCCGCTTTGTGGGCCAGCAACAGTTGCCAGGGCAACCCTGGGCATGGCAGGGGGCTTGAGGGCGCCATGCCCCGCCCACTTCCGCTTTTGGGGCCAGCAACAGTTGCCAGGGCAATCCTAGGCATGGCAGGGGGCTTAAGGGCGCCAGGCCCCGCCCACTTCCGCTTTGGGGGCCAGCAACAGTTTCCATGGCAACCCAGGGCATGGCAGTGGGCTTAAGGGCGCCTGTACCCGCCCACTTCCGCTTTGGGGGCCAGCAACAGTTGCCACGGCAACCCTGGGCATGGCATGGGGCTTAAGGGTGCCTGGACCCGCCCAGTTCCGCTTTGGGGGCCAGCAACAGTTGCCAGGGCAACCCTGGGCATGGCAGTGGGCTAAAGGGCGCCTGGACCCTCCCACTTCCGCTTTGGGGGGTCAGCAACAGTTGCCAGGGAAACTCTGGGCATGCCATGGGGCTTGAGGGCGCCATGCCCCGCCCACTTCCGCTTTGGGGGCCAGCAACAGTTGCCAGGGCAACCCTGGGCATGGCAGGGGCTTAAGGGCGCCTGGACCCGCCCAGTTCTGCTTTGGGGGCCAGCAACAGTTGCCAGGGCAACCCTGGGCATGGAAGTGGGCTAAAGGGCGCCTGGACCCTCCCACTTCCGCTTTGGGGGTCAGCAACAGTTGCCAGGGCAACTCTGGGCATGGCATGGGGCTTGAGGGCGCCATGCCCCGCCCACTTCCGCTTTGGGGGCCAGCAACAGTTGCCAGGGCAACCCTGGGCATGGCAGGTGGCTTGAGGGCGCCATGCCCCGCCCACTTCCGCTTTTGGGGCCAGCAACAGTTGCCAGGGCAACCCTGGGCATGGCTGGGGGCTGAAGGGCACCAGGCCCCACTCACTTCCGCTTTGGGGCCCAGCAACAGTTGCCAGGGCAAGCCTGGGCATGGCTGGGGGCTGAAGGCACCAGGCCCCACTCACTTCCGCTTTGGGGCCCAGCAACAGTTGCCAGGGCAAGCCTGGGCATAGCAGGGGGCTGAAGGGGGCCAGGCACCGCCCACTTCCGCTTTGGGGCCAGCAACAGTTGCCACGGCAACCCTGGGCATGGCTGGGAGCTGAAGGGCGCCAGGCCCCACTCACTTCCGCTTTGGGGCCCAGCAACAGTTGCCAGGGCAAGCCTGGGCATGGCAGGGGGCTGGAGGGCGCCAGGCCCCGCCCACTTCCGCTTTGGGGCCCAGCAACAGTTGCCAGAGCAAGCCTGGGCATGGCAGGGGGCTTGAGGGCGCCAGATCCCGCCCACTTCCGCTTTGAGGCCCAGCAACAGTTGACAGGGCAAGCCTGGGCATGGCATGGGGCTTAAGGGGGCCTGACTCCGCCCACTTCCGCTTTGGGGCCCAGCAACAGTTGCTAGGGCAAGCCTGGGCATGTCAGGGGGCTTGAGGGCGCCAGGCCCCGCCCACTTCCGCTTTGGAGCCCAGCAACAGTTGCCAGGGCAACCCAGGGCATGGCAGGGGGCTGGAGGGCGCCAGGCACCGCCCACTTCCGCTTTGGGGCCCAGAAACAGTTGCCAGAGCAAGCCTGGGCATGGCAGGAAGCTTGAGGGCGCCAGATCCCGCCCACTTCCGCTTTGGGGCCCAGCAACAGTTGACAGGGCAAGCCTGGGCATGGCTGGGGGCTTAAGGACGCCATGCCCCGCCCACTTCCGCTTTGGGGGCCAGCAACAGTTGCCAGAGCAAGCCTGGGCATGGCAGGGGGCTTGAGGGCGCCAGATCCCGCCCACTTCCGCTTTGAGGCCCAGCAACAGTTGACAGGGCAAGCCTGGTCATGGCAGGGGGCTTGAGGACGCCAGGCCCCGCCCACTTCCGCTTTGGGGCCCAGCAACAGTTGCCAGGGCAAGCCTGGGCATGGCAGGGGGCTGGAGGGCGCCAGGCACCGCCCACTTCCGCTTTGGGGGTCAGCAACAGTTGCTAAGGCAAACCTGGGCATGGCTGGGGGCTTAAGGACGCCATGCCCCGCCAACTTCCGCTTTGGGGTCAGCAACGGTTGCCAGGGCAACCCTGGGTATGGCAGTGGGCTGGAGGGCGCCAGACCCCGCCCACTTCTGCTTTGAGGGTCAGCAACAGTTGCCAGGGCAACCCTGGGCATGGCAGGGGGCTGGAGGGCTCCAGGCCCCGCCCACTTCCGCTTTGGGGCCCAGCAACAGTTGCCAGGGCAAGCCTGGGCATGGCAGGGGGCTGGAGGGCGCCAGGCACCGCCCACTTCCGCTTTGGGGGCCAGCAACAGTTGCCAGGGCAACACTGGGCATGGCAGGGGGCTTAAGGGCGCAAGGTCCCGCCCACTTCCGCTTTGGGGCCCAGCAACATTTGCCAGGGCAAGCCTGGGCATGGCAGAAGGTTTGAGGGTGCCAGGCCCCGCCCACTTCCGCTTTGGGGTCAGCAACAGTTGACACGGCAAGCCTGGGCATGGCAGGGGGCTTGAGGGCGCCAGGCCCCGCCCACTTCCGCTTTGGGGCCCAGCAACAGTTGCCAGGGCAAGCCTTGGCTTGGCAGAAGGCTTGAGGGCGCCAGACCCCGCCCACTTCCACTTTGGGGCCAAGCAACAGTTGCCAGGGAAACCCAGGGCATGGCAGGGGGCTGGAGTGCGCCAGGCACCGCCCACTTCCACATTGGGGGCCAGCAACAGTTGCCAGAGCAAGCCTGGGCATGGCAGGGGGCTTGAGGGCGCCAGATCCCGCCCACTTCCGCTTTGAGGCCCAGCAACAGTTGACAGGGCAAGCCTGGTCATGGCAGGGGGCTTGAGGGCGCCAGGCCCCGCCCACTTCCGCTTTGGGGCCCAGCAACAGTTGCCATGGCAAGCCTGGGCATGGCATGGGGCTTGAGGGCGCCATGCCCCGCCCACTTCCGCTTTGGGGGCCAGCAACAGTTGCCAAGGCAACCCTGGGCATGGCAGGGGGCTTAAGGGCGCCTGGACCCACCCAGTTCCGCTTTGGGGGTCAGCAACAGTTGCCAGGGCAACCCTGGGAATGGCAGGGGGCTGGAGGGCGCCAGGCCTCGCCCACTTCCGCTTTGGGGGCCAGCAACAGTTGCCAGGGCAACCCTGGGCATGGCAGGTGGCTTGAGGGCGCCATGCCCTGCCCACTTCCGCTTTTGCGGCCAGCAACAGTTGCCAGGGCAACCCTGGGCATGGCTGGGGGCTGAAGGGCGCCAGGCCCCACTCACTTCCGCTTTGGGGCCCAGCAACAGTTGCCAGGGCAAGCCTTGGCATGGCAGGGGGCTGGAGGGCGCCAGGCCCCGCCCACTTCCGCTTTGGGGCAAGCAACAGTTGCCAGGGCAACCCTGGGCATGGCAGGGGGCTGGAGGGCGCCAGGCCCCGCCCACTTCCGCTTTGGGGCCCAGCAACAGTTGCCAGAGCAAGCCTGGGCATGGCAGGGGGCTTGAGGGCGCCAGGCCCCGCCCACTTCCGCTTTGGGGGCCAGCAACAGTTGCCAGGGCAACCCTTGGCATGGCAGTGGGCTTAAGGGCGCCTGTACCCGCCCACTTCCGCTTTGGGGCCCAGCAACAGTTGCCAGGGCAAGCCTTGGCATGGCAGGGGGCTGGAGGGCGCCAGGCCCCGCCCACTTCCGCTTTGGGGCAAGCAACAGTTGCCAGGGCAACCCTGGGCATGGCAGGGGGCTTTAGGACTCCAGGCCCCGCCCACTTCCGCTTTGGGGGCCAGAAACAGTTGCCAGAGCAAACCTGGGCATGGCAGGGGGCTTGAGGGCGCCATGCCTCGCCCACTTCCGCTTTGGGGGCCAGCAACAGTTGCCAGGGCAACCCTTGGCATGGCAGTGGGCTTAAGGGCGCCTGTACCCGCCCACTTCCACTTTGGGGGCCAGCAACAGTTGCCACGGCAACCCTGGGCATGGCAGGGGGCTTAAGGGCGCCTGGACCCGCCCAGTTCCGCTTTGGGGGCCAGCAACAGTTGCCAGGGCAACCCTGGGCATGGCAGTGGGCTAAAGTGCGCCTGGACCCTCCCACTTCCGCTTTGGGGGTCAGCAACAGTTGCCAGGGCAACCCTGGGAATGGCAGGGGGCTGGAGGGCTCCAGGCCCCGCCCACTTCCGCTTTGGGGGCCAGAAACAGTTGCCAGAGCAAACCTGGGCATGGCAGGGGGCTTGAGGACGCTAGGCCCCGCCCACTTCCGCTTTGGGGGCCAGCAACAGTTGCCACGGCAACCCTGGGCATGGCAGGGGGCTAAAGGGCGCCTGGACCCGCCCAGTTCCGCTTTGGGGGCCAGCAACAGTTGCCAGGTCAACCCTGGGCATGGCAGTGGGCTAAAGTGCGCCTGGACCCTCCCACTTCCGTTTTGGGGGTCAGCAGCAGTTGCCAGGGCAACCCTGGGAATGGCTGGGGGCTGGAGGGCTGCAGGCCCCGCTTACTTCCGCTTTGGGGGCCAGCAACAGTTGCCAGGGCAACCCTGGGCACGGCATGGGGCTTGAGGGCGCCATGCCGCACCCACTTCCGCTTTGTGGGCCAGCAACAGTTGCCAGGGCAACCCTGGGCATGGCAGGGGGCTTGAGGGCGCCATGCCCCGCCCACTTCCGCTTTTGGGGCCAGCAACAGTTGCCAGGGCAATCCTAGGCATGGCAGGGGGCTTAAGGGCGCCAGGCCCCGCCCACTTCCGCTTTGGGGGCCAGCAACAGTTTCCATGGCAACCCAGGGCATGGCAGTGGGCTTAAGGGCGCCTGTACCCGCCCACTTCCGCTTTGGGGGCCAGCAACAGTTGCCACGGCAACCCTGGGCATGGCATGGGGCTTAAGGGTGCCTGGACCCGCCCAGTTCCGCTTTGGGGGCCAGCAACAGTTGCCAGGGCAACCCTGGGCATGGCAGTGGGCTAAAGGGCGCCTGGACCCTCCCACTTCCGCTTTGGGGGTCAGCAACAGTTGCCAGGGAAACTCTGGGCATGCCATGGGGCTTGAGGGCGCCATGCCCCGCCCACTTCCGCTTTGGGGGCCAGCAACAGTTGCCAGGGCAACCCTGGGCATGGCAGGGGCTTAAGGGCGCCTGGACCCGCCAAGTTCTGCTTTGGGGGCCAGCAACAGTTGCCAGGGCAACCCTGGGCATGGAAGTGGGCTAAAGGGCGCCTGGACCCTCCCACTTCCGCTTTGGGGGTCAGCAACAGTTGCCAGGGCAACTCTGGGCATGGCATGGGGCTTGAGGGCGCCATGCCCCGCCCACTTCCGCTTTGGGGGCCAGCAACAGTTGCCAGGGCAACCCTGGGCATGGCAGGTGGCTTGAGGGCGCCATGCCCCGCCCACTTCCGCTTTTGGGGCCAGCAACAGTTGCCAGGGCAACCCTGGGCATGGCTGGGGGCTGAAGGGCACCAGGCCCCACTCACTTCCGCTTTGGGGCCCAGCAACAGTTGCCAGGGCAAGCCTGGGCATGGCTG
Source organism: Crinia signifera (assembly GCF_055691185.1). Classification (NCBI taxonomy): domain Eukaryota; kingdom Metazoa; phylum Chordata; class Amphibia; order Anura; family Myobatrachidae; genus Crinia; species Crinia signifera. The sequence continues at coordinate 29,117 of NW_028142615.1, forward strand.
GGGGCTGAAGGCAACAGGCCCCACTCACTTCCGCTTTGGGGCCCAGCAACAGTTGCCAGGGCAAGCCTGGGCATAGCAGGGGGCTGAAGGGGGCCAGGCACCGCCCACTTCCGCTTTGGGGCCAGCAACAGTTGCCACGGCAACCCTGGGCATGGCTGGGAGCTGAAGGGCGCCAGGCCCCACTCACTTCCGCTTTGGGGCCCAGCAACAGTTGCCAGGGCAAGCCTGGGCATGGCAGGGGGCTGGAGGGCGCCAGGCCCCGCCCACTTCCGCTTTGGGGCCCAGCAACAGTTGCCAGAGCAAGCCTGGGCATGGCAGGGGGCTTGAGGGCGCCAGATCCCGCCCACTTCCGCTTTGAGGCCCAGCAACAGTTGACAGGGCAAGCCTGGGCATGGCATGGGGCTTAAGGGGGCCTGACTCCGCTTACTTCCGCTTTGGGGCCCAGCAACAGTTGCTAGGGCAAGCCTGGGCATGTCAGGGGGCTTGAGGGCGCCAGGCCCCGCCCACTTCCGCTTTGGAGCCCAGCAACAGTTGCCAGGGCAACCCAGGGCATGGCAGGGGGCTGGAGGGCGCCAGGCACCGCCCACTTCCGCTTTGGGGCCCAGAAACAGTTGCCAGAGCAAGCCTGGGCATGGCAGGAAGCTTGAGGGCGCCAGATCCCGCCCACTTCCGCTTTGGGGCCCAGCAACAGTTGACAGGGCAAGCCTGGGCATGGCTGGGGGCTTAAGGACGCCATGCCCCGCCCACTTCCGCTTTGGGGGCCAGCAACAGTTGCCAGAGCAAGCCTGGGCATGGCAGGGGGCTTGAGGGCGCCAGATCCCGCCCACTTTCGCTTTGAGGCCCAGCAACAGTTGACAGGGCAAGCCTGGTCATGGCAGGGGGCTTGAGGACGCCAGGCCCCGCCCACTTCCGCTTTGGGGCCCAGCAACAGTTGCCAGGGCAAGCCTGGGCATGGCAGGGGGCTGGAGGGCGCCAGGCACCGCCCACTTCCGCTTTGGGGGTCAGCAACAGTTGCTAAGGCAAACCTGGGCATGGCTGGGGGCTTAAGGACGCCATGCCCCGCCAACTTCCGCTTTGGGGTCAGCAACGGTTGCCAGGGCAACCCTGGGTATGGCAGTGGGCTGGAGGGCGCCAGACCCCGCCCACTTCTGCTTTGAGGGTCAGCAACAGTTGCCAGGGCAACCCTGGGCATGGCAGGGGGCTGGAGGGCTCCAGGCCCCGCCCACTTCCGCTTTGGGGCCCAGCAACAGTTGCCAGGGCAAGCCTGGGCATGGCAGGGGGCTGGAGGGCGCCAGGCACCGCCCACTTCCGCTTTGGGGGCCAGCAACAGTTGCCAGGGCAACACTGGGCATGGCAGGGGGCTTAAGGGCGCAAGGTCCCGCCCACTTCCGCTTTGGGGCCCAGCAACATTTGCCAGGGCAAGCCTGGGCATGGCAGAAGGTTTGAGGGTGCCAGGCCCCGCCCACTTCCGCTTTGGGGTCAGCAACAGTTGACACGGCAAGCCTGGGCATGGCAGGGGGCTTGAGGGCGCCAGGCCCCGCCCACTTCCGCTTTGGGGCCCAGCAACAGTTGCCAGGGCAAGCCTTGGCTTGGCAGAAGGCTTGAGGGCGCCAGACCCCGCCCACTTCCACTTTGGGGCCAAGCAACAGTTGCCAGGGAAACCCAGGGCATGGCAGGGGGCTGGAGTGCGCCAGGCACCGCCCACTTCCACATTGGGGGCCAGCAACAGTTGCCAGAGCAAGCCTGGGCATGGCAGGGGGCTTGAGGGCGCCAGATCCCGCCCACTTCCGCTTTGAGGCCCAGCAACAGTTGACAGGGCAAGCCTGGTCATGGCAGGGGGCTTGAGGGCGCCAGGCCCCGCCCACTTCCGCTTTGGGGCCCAGCAACAGTTGCCATGGCAAGCCTGGGCATGGCATGGGGCTTGAGGGCGCCATGCCCCGCCCACTTCCGCTTTGGGGGCCAGCAACAGTTGCCAAGGCAACCCTGGGCATGGCAGGGGGCTTAAGGGCGCCTGGACCCACCCAGTTCCGCTTTGGGGGTCAGCAACAGTTGCCAGGGCAACCCTGGGAATGGCAGGGGGCTGGAGGGCGCCAGGCCCCGCCCACTTCCGCTTTGGGGGCCAGCAACAGTTGCCAGGGCAACCCTGGGCATGGCAGGTGGCTTGAGGGCGCCATGCCCTGCCCACTTCCGCTTTTGCGGCCAGCAACAGTTGCCAGGGCAACCCTGGGCATGGCTGGGGGCTGAAGGGCGCCAGGCCCCACTCACTTCCGCTTTGGGGCCCAGCAACAGTTGCCAGGGCAAGCCTTGGCATGGCAGGGGGCTGGAGGGCGCCAGGCCCCGCCCACTTCCGCTTTGGGGCAAGCAACAGTTGCCAGGGCAACCCTGGGCATGGCAGGGGGCTGGAGGGCGCCAGGCCCCGCCCACTTCCGCTTTGGGGCCCAGCAACAGTTGCCAGAGCAAGCCTGGGCATGGCAGGGGGCTTGAGGGCGCCAGGCCCCGCCCACTTCCGCTTTGGGGGCCAGCAACAGTTGCCAGGGCAACCCTTGGCATGGCAGTGGGCTTAAGGGCGCCTGTACCCGCCCACTTCCGCTTTGGGGCCCAGCAACAGTTGCCAGGGCAAGCCTTGGCATGGCAGGGGGCTGGAGGGCGCCAGGCCCCGCCCACTTCCGCTTTGGGGCAAGCAACAGTTGCCAGGGCAACCCTGGGCATGGCAGGGGGCTTTAGGACTCCAGGCCCCGCCCACTTCCGCTTTGGGGGCCAGAAACAGTTGCCAGAGCAAACCTGGGCATGGCAGGGGGCTTGAGGGCGCCATGCCTCGCCCACTTCCGCTTTGGGGGCCAGCAACAGTTGCCAGGGCAACCCTTGGCATGGCAGTGGGCTTAAGGGCGCCTGTACCCGCCCACTTCCACTTTGGGGGCCAGCAACAGTTGCCACGGCAACCCTGGGCATGGCAGGGGGCTTTAGGGCGCCTGGACCCTCCCACTTCCGCTTTGGGGGTCAGCAACAGTTGCCAGGGCAACTCTGGGCATGGCATGGGGCTTGAGGGCGCCATGCCCCGCCCACTTCCGCTTTGGGGGCCAGCAACAGTTGCCAGGGCAACCCTGGGCATGGCAGGTGGCTTGAGGGCGCCATGCCCCGCCCACTTCCGCTTTTGGGGCCAGCAACAGTTGCCAGGGCAACCCTGGGCATGGCTGGGGGCTGAAGGGCACCAGGCCCCACTCACTTCCGCTTTGGGGCCCAGCAACAGTTGCCAGGGCAAGCCTGGGCATGGCTGGGGGCTGAAGGCACCAGGCCCCACTCACTTCCGCTTTGGGGCCCAGCAACAGTTGCCAGGGCAAGCCTGGGCATAGCAGGGGGCTGAAGGGGGCCAGGCACCGCCCACTTCCGCTTTGGGGCCAGCAACAGTTGCCACGGCAACCCTGGGCATGGCTGGGAGCTGAAGGGCGCCAGGCCCCACTCACTTCCGCTTTGGGGCCCAGCAACAGTTGCCAGGGCAAGCCTGGGCATGGCAGGGGGCTGGAGGGCGCCAGGCCCCGCCCACTTCCGCTTTGGGGCCCAGCAACAGTTGCCAGAGCAAGCCTGGGCATGGCAGGGGGCTTGAGGGCGCCAGATCCCGCCCACTTCCGCTTTGAGGCCCAGCAACAGTTGACAGGGCAAGCCTGGGCATGGCATGGGGCTTAAGGGGGCCTGACTCCGCCCACTTCCGCTTTGGGGCCCAGCAACAGTTGCTAGGGCAAGCCTGGGCATGTCAGGGGGCTTGAGGGCGCCAGGCCCCGCCCACTTCCGCTTTGGAGCCCAGCAACAGTTGCCAGGGCAACCCAGGGCATGGCAGGGGGCTGGAGGGCGCCAGGCACCGCCCACTTCCGCTTTGGGGCCCAGAAACAGTTGCCAGAGCAAGCCTGGGCATGGCAGGAAGCTTGAGGGCGCCAGATCCCGCCCACTTCCGCTTTGGGGCCCAGCAACAGTTGACAGGGCAAGCCTGGGCATGGCTGGGGGCTTAAGGACGCCATGCCCCGCCCACTTCCGCTTTGGGGGCCAGCAACAGTTGCCAGAGCAAGCCTGGGCATGGCAGGGGGCTTGAGGGCGCCAGATCCCGCCCACTTCCGCTTTGAGGCCCAGCAACAGTTGACAGGGCAAGCCTGGTCATGGCAGGGGGCTTGAGGACGCCAGGCCCCGCCCACTTCCGCTTTGGGGCCCAGCAACAGTTGCCAGGGCAAGCCTGGGCATGGCAGGGGGCTGGAGGGCGCCAGGCACCGCCCACTTCCGCTTTGGGGGTCAGCAACAGTTGCTAAGGCAAACCTGGGCATGGCTGGGGGCTTAAGGACGCCATGCCCCGCCCACTTCCGCTTTGGGGTCAGCAACGGTTGCCAGGGCAACCCTGGGTATGGCAGTGGGCTGGAGGGCGCCAGACCCCGCGTACTTCTGCTTTGAGGGTCAGCAACAGTTGCCAGGGCAACCCTGGGCATGGCAGGGGGCTGGAGGGCTCCAGGCCCCGCCCACTTCCGCTTTGGGGCCCAGCAACAGTTGCCAGGGCAAGCCTGGGCATGGCAGGGGGCTGGAGGGCGCCAGGCACCGCCCACTTCCGCTTTGGGGGCCAGCAACAGTTGCCAGGGCAACACTGGGCATGGCAGGGGGCTTAAGGGCGCCAGGCACCGCCCACTTCCACATTGGGGGCCAGCAACAGTTGCCAGAGCAAGCCTGGGCATGGCAGGGGGCTTGAGGGCGCCAGATCCCGCCCACTTCCGCTTTGAGGCCCAGCAACAGTTGACAGGGCAAGCCTGGTCATGGCAGGGGGCTTGAGGGCGCCAGGCCCCGCCCACTTCCGCTTTGGGGCCCAGCAACAGTTGCCATGGCAAGCCTGGGCATGGCATGGGGCTTGAGGGCGCCATGCCCCGCCCACTTCCGCTTTGGGGGCCAGCAACAGTTGCCAAGGCAACCCTGGGCATGGCAGGGGGCTTAAGGGCGCCTGGACCCACCCAGTTCCGCTTTGGGGGTCAGCAACAGTTGCCAGGGCAACCCTGGGAATGGCAGGGGGCTGGAGGGCGCCAGGCCCCGCCCACTTCCGCTTTGGGGGCCAGCAACAGTTGCCAGGGCAACCCTGGGCATGGCAGGTGGCTTGAGGGCGCCATGCCCTGCCCACTTCCGCTTTTGCGGCCAGCAACAGTTGCCAGGGCAACCCTGGGCATGGCTGGGGGCTGAAGGGCGCCAGGCCCAACTCACTTCCGCTTTGGGGCCCAGCAACAGTTGCCAGGGCAAGCCTTGGCATGGCAGGGGGCTGGAGGGCGCCAGGCCCCGCCCACTTCCGCTTTGGGGCAAGCAACAGTTGCCAGGGCAACCCTGGGCATGGCAGGGGGCTGGAGGGCGCCAGGCCCCGCCCACTTCCGCTTTGGGGCCCAGCAACAGTTGCCAGAGCAAGCCTGGGCATGGCAGGGGGCTTGAGGGCGCCAGGCCCCGCCCACTTCCGCTTTGGGGGCCAGCAACAGTTGCCAGGGCAACCCTTGGCATGGCAGTGGGCTTAAGGGCGCCTGTACCCGCCCACTTCCACTTTGGGGGCCAGCAACAGTTGCCACGGCAACCCTGGGCATGGCAGGGGGCTTTAGGGCGCCTGGATCCGCCCAGTTCCGCTTTGGGGGCCAGCAACAGTTGCCAGTGCAACTCTGGGCATGGCATGGGGCTTGAGGGCGCCATGCCCCACCCACTTCCGCTTTGGGGGCCACCAACAGTTGCCAGGGCAAGCCTGGGCATGGCAGGGGGCTGGAGGGCGCCAGGCACCGCCCACTTCCGCTTTGGGGGCCAGCAACAGTTGCCAGGGCAACACTGGGCATGGCAGGGGGCTTAAGGGCGCAAGGTCCCGCCCACTTCCGCTTTGGGGCCCAGCAACATTTGCCAGGGCAAGCCTGGGCATGGCAGAAGGTTTGAGGGTGCCAGGCCCCGCCCACTTCCGCTTTGGGGTCAGCAACAGTTGACACGGCAAGCCTGGGCATGGCAGGGGGCTTGAGGGCGCCAGGCCCCGCCCACTTCCGCTTTGGGGCCCAGCAACAGTTGCCAGGGCAAGCCTTGGCTTGGCAGAAGGCTTGAGGGCGCCAGACCCCGCCCACTTCCACTTTGGGGCCAAGCAACAGTTGCCAGGGAAACCCAGGGCATGGCAGGGGGCTTGAGGGCGCCAGGCACCGCCCACTTCCACATTGGGGGCCAGCAACAGTTGCCAGAGCAAGCCTGGGCATGGCAGGGGGCTTGAGGGCGCCAGATCCCGCCCACTTCCGCTTTGAGGCCCAGCAACAGTTGACAGGGCAAGCCTGGTCATGGCAGGGGGCTTGAGGGCGCCAGGCCCCGCCCACTTCCGCTTTGGGGCCCAGCAACAGTTGCCATGGCAAGCCTGGGCATGGCATGGGGCTTGAGGGCGCCATGCCCCGCCCACTTCCGCTTTGGGGGCCAGCAACAGTTGCCAAGGCAACCCTGGGCATGGCAGGGGGCTTAAGGGCGCCTGGACCCACCCAGTTCCGCTTTGGGGGTCAGCAACAGTTGCCAGGGCAACCCTGGGAATGGCAGGGGGCTGGAGGGCGCCAGGCCCCGCCCACTTCCGCTTTGGGGGCCAGCAACAGTTGCCAGGGCAACCCTGGGCATGGCAGGTGGCTTGAGGGCGCCATGCCCTGCCCACTTCCGCTTTTGCGGCCAGCAACAGTTGCCAGGGCAACCCTGGGCATGGCTGGGGGCTGAAGGGCGCCAGGCCCCACTCACTTCCGCTTTGGGGCCCAGCAACAGTTGCCAGGGCAAGCCTTGGCATGGCAGGGGGCTGGAGGGCGCCAGGCCCCGCCCACTTCCGCTTTGGGGCAAGCAACAGTTGCCAGGGCAACCCTGGGCATGGCAGGGGGCTGGAGGGCGCCAGGCCCCGCCCACTTCCGCTTTGGGGCCCAGCAACAGTTGCCAGAGCAAGCCTGGGCATGGCAGGGGGCTTGAGGGCGCCAGGCCCCGCCCACTTCCGCTTTGGGGGCCAGCAACAGTTGCCAGGGCAACCCTTGGCATGGCAGTGGGCTTAAGGGCGCCTGTACCCGCCCACTTCCACTTTGGGGCCCAGCAACAGTTGCCAGGGCAAGCCTTGGCATGGCAGGGGGCTGGAGGGCGCCAGGCCCCGCCCACTTCCGCTTTGGGGCAAGCAACAGTTGCCAGGGCAACCCTGGGCATGTCAGGGGGCTTGAGGGCGCCATGCCCCACTTACTTCCGCTTTGGGGGCCAGCAACAGTTGCCATGGCAACCTTGGGCATGGCATGGGGCTTGAGGGCGCCAAACCCCGCCCACTTCCGCTTTGGGGGCCAGCAACAGTTGCCAAGGCAACCCTGGGCATGGCAGGGGGCTTAAGGGCGCCTGGACCCACCCAGTTCCGCTTTGGGGGTCAGCAACAGTTGCCAGGGCAACCCTGGGAATGGCAGGGGGCTGGAGGGCGCCAGGCCCCGCCCACTTCCGCTTTGGGGGCCAGCAACAGTTGCCAGGGCAACCCTGGGCATGGCAGGGGGCTTTAGGGCTCCAGGCCCCGCCCACTTCCGCTTTGGGGGCCAGAAATAGTTGCCAGAGCAAACCTGGGCATGGCAGGGGGCTTGAGGGCGCCAGGCCCCGCCCACTTCCGCTTTGGGGGCCAGCAACAGTTGCCAGGGCAACCCTTGGCATGGCAGTGGGCTTAAGGGCGCCTGTACCCGCCCACTTCCGCTTTGGGGGCCAGCAACAGTTGCCACGGCAACCCTGGGCATGGCAGGGGGCTTTAGGGCGCCTGGACCCGCCCAGTTCCGCTTTGGGGGCCAGCAACAGTTGCCAGTGCAACTCTGGGCATGGCATGGGGCTTGAGGGCGCCATGCCCCGCCCACTTCCGCTTTGGGGGCCAGCAACAGTTGCCAGGGCAACCCTGGGCATGGCAGGTGGCTTGAGGGCGCCATGCCCTGCCCACTTCCGCTTTTGCGGCCAGCAACAGTTGCCAGGGCAACCCTGGGCATGGCTGGGGGCTGAAGGGCGCCAGGCCCCACTCACTTCCGCTTTGGGGCCCAGCAACAGTTGCCAGGGCAAGCCTGGGCATGGCAGGGGGCTGGAGGGCGCCAGGCCCCGCCCACTTCCGCTTTGCGGCAAGCAACAGTTGCCAGGGCAACCCTGGGCATGGCAGGGGGCTGGAGGGCGCCAGGCCCCGCCCACTTCCGCTTTGGGGCCCAGCAACAGTTGCCAGAGCAAGCCTGGGCATGGCAGGGGGCTTGAGGGCGCCAGATCCCGCCCACTTCCGCTTTGAGGCCCAGCAACAGTTGACAGGGCAAGCCTGGGCATGGCAGGGGGCTTAAGGGCGCCAGGTCCCGCCCACTTCCGCTTTGGGGGGCCAGCAACAGTTGGCAGGGCAACCCTGGGCATGACAGGGGGCTGGAGGGCGCCAGACCCCGCCCACTTTCGCTTTGGGGCCAAGCAACAGTTGCCAGGTCAACCCAGGGCATGGCAGGGGGCTGGAGGGCGCCAGGCCCCGCCCACTTCATTTTTGGGGGCCAGCAACAGTTGCCAGAGCAAGCCTGGGCATGACAGGGGGCTGGAGGGCGCCAGACCCCGCCCACTTTCGCTTTGGGGCCAAGCAACAGTTGCCAGGTCAACCCAGGGCATGGCAGGGAGCTTGAGGGCGCCAGGCCCCGCCCAGTTCCGCTTTGGGGCCGAGCAACAGTTGCCTGGGCAAGTCTGGGCATGGCAGGGGGCTGGAGGGCGCCAGGCACCGCCCACTTCCGCTTTGGGGGTCAGCAACAGTTGGCAGGGCAACCCTGGGCATGGCAGGGGGCTTGAGGGCGCCATGCCCCACCCACTTCCGCTTTGGGGGCCAGCAACAGTTGACATGGCAACCCTGGGCATGGCAGGGGGCTTGAGGGCGCCATGCCCCGCCCACTTCCGCTTTTGGGGCCAGCAACAGTTGCTAGGGCAAACCTGGGCATGGCTGGGGGCTTAAGGACGCCATGCCCCGCCCACTTCCGCTTTGGGGGCCAGCAACAGTTGCCAGGGCAACACTGGGAATGGCAGGGGGCTTAAGGGCGCAAGGTCCCGCCCACTTCCGCTTTGGGGCCCAGCAACATTTGCCAGGGCAAGCCTGGGCATGGCAGGGGGCTTGAGGACGCCAGGCCCCGCCCACTTCCGCTTTGGGGCCCAGCAACAGTTGCCAGGGCAAGCCTGGGCATGGCAGAAGGCTTGAGGGTGCCAGGCCCCGCCCACTTCCGCTTTGGGGCCAGCAAAGGTTGCCAGGGCAACCCTGGGTATGGCAGTGGGCTGGAGGGTGCCAGACCCCGCCCACTTCCGCTTTGAGGGTCTGCAACAGTTGCCAGGGCAACCCTGGGCATGGCAGGGGGCTGGAGGGCTCCAGGCACCGCCCACTTCCGCTTTGGGGGTCAGCAACAGTTGCCAGGGCAACCCTGGGCATGGCAGGGGGCTTGAGGGCACCATGCCCCACCCACTTCCGCTTTGGGGGCCAGCAACAGTTGACAGGGCAACCCTGGGCATGGCAGGGGGCTTGAGGGCGCCATGCCCCGCCCACTTCCGCTTTTGGGGCCAGCAACAGTTGCTAGGGCAAACCTGGGCATGGCTGGGGGCTTAAGGACGCCATGCCCCGCCCACTTCCGCTTTGGGGGCCAGCAACAGTTGCCAGGGCAACACTGGGCATGGCAGGGGGCTTAAGGGCGCAAGTTCCCGCCCACTTCCGCTTTGGGGGGCCAGCAACAGTTGCCAGGGCAACCCTGGGCATGGCTGGGGGCTGAAGGGCGCCAGGCCCCACTCACTTCCGCTTTGGGGCCCAGCAACAGTTGCCAGGGCAAGCCTGGGCATGGCAGGGGGCTGGAGGGCGCCAGGCCCCGCCCACTTCCGCTTTGCGGCAAGCAACAGTTGCCAGGGCAACCCTGGGCATGGCAGGGGGCTGGAGGGCGCCAGGCCCCGCCCACTTCCGCTTTGGGGCCCAGCAACAGTTGCCAGAGCAAGCCTGGGCATGGCAGGGGGCTTGAGGGCGCCAGATCCCGCCCACTTCCGCTTTGAGGCCCAGCAACAGTTGACAGGGCAAGCCTGGGCATGGCAGGGGGCTTAAGGGGGCCTGACTCCGCCCACTTCCGCTTTGGGGCCCAGCAACAGTTGCTAGGGCAAGCCTGGGCATGGCAGGGGGCTTGAGGGCGCCAGTCCCCGCCCACTTCCGCTTTGGGGCACAGCAACAGTTGCCAGGGCAACCCAGGGCATGGCAGGGGGCTGGAGGGCGCCAGGCACCGCCCACTTCCGCTTTGGGGCCCAGCAACAGTTGCAAGAGCAAGCCTAGGCATGGCAGGGGGCTTGAGGGCGCCAGATCCCGCCCACTTCCGCTTTGGGGCCCAGCAACAGTTGACAGGGCAAGCCTGGGCATGGCTGGGGGCTTAAGGACGCCATGCCCCGCCCTCTTCCGCTTTGGGGGCCAGCAACAGTTGCCAGGGCAACCCTGGGCATGGCAGGGGGCTTAAGGGCACCAGGTCCCGCCCACTTCCGCTTTGGGGGGCCAGCAACAGTTGGCAGGACAACCCTGGGCATGACAGGGGGCTGGAGGGCGCAAGACCCCGCCCACTTCCGCTTTGGGGCCAAGCAACAGTTGCCAGGACAACCCAGGGCATGGCAGGGGGCTTAAGGACGCCATGCCCCGCCCACTTCCGCTTTGTAGGCCAGCAACAGTTGCCAGGGCAACCCTGGGCATGGCAGGGGGCTTAAGGGCGCCAGGTCCCGCCCACTTCCGCTTTGGGGGGCCAGCAACAGTTGGCAGGGCAACCCTGGGCATGACAGGGGGCTGGAGGGCGCCAGACCCCGCCCACTTTCGCTTTGGGGCCAAGCAACAGTTGCCAGGTCAACCCAGGGCATGGCAGGGGGCTGGAGGGCGCCAGGCCCCGCCCACTTCATTTTTGGGGGCCAGCAACAGTTGCCAGAGCAAGCCTGGGCATGGCAGGGGGCTTGAGGGCGCCAGATCCCGCCCACTTCCGCTTTGAGGCCCAGCAACAGTTGACAGGGCAAGCCTGGTCATGGCAGGGGGCTTGAGGGCGCCAGGCCCCGCCCAGTTCCGCTTTGGGGCCGAGCAACAGTTGCCTGGGCAAGTCTGGGCATGGCAGGGGGCTGGAGGGCGCCAGGCACCGCCCACTTCCGCTTTGGGGGTCAGCAACAGTTGGCAGGGCAACCCTGGGCATGGCAGGGGGCTTGAGGGCGCCATGCCCCACCCACTTCCGCTTTGGGGGCCAGCAACAGTTGACATGGCAACCCTGGGCATGGCAGGGGGCTTGAGGGCGCCATGCCCCGCCCACTTCCGCTTTTGGGGCCAGCAACAGTTGCTAGGGCAAACCTGGGCATGGCTGGGGGCTTAAGGACGCCATGCCCCGCCCACTTCCGCTTTGGGGGCCAGCAACAGTTGCCAGGGCAACACTGGGAATGGCAGGGGGCTTAAGGGCGCAAGGTCCCGCCCACTTCCGCTTTGGGGCCCAGCAACATTTGCCAGGGCAAGCCTGGGCATGGCAGGGGGCTTGAGGACGCCAGGCCCCGCCCACTTCCGCTTTGGGCCCAGCAACAGTTGCCAGGGCAAGCCTGGGCATGGCAGAAGGCTTGAGGGTGCCAGGCCCCGCCCACTTCCGCTTTGGGGCCAGCAAAGGTTGCCAGGGCAACCCTGGGTATGGCAGTGGGCTGGAGGGTGCCAGACCCCGCCCACTTCCGCTTTGAGGGTCTGCAACAGTTGCCAGGGCAACCCTGGGCATGGCAGGGGGCTGGAGGGCTCCAGGCACCGCCCACTTCCGCTTTGGGGGTCAGCAACAGTTGCCAGGGCAACCCTGGGCATGGCAGGGGGCTGGAGGGCTCCAGGCACCGCCCACTTTTGCTTTGGGGGTCAGCAACAGTTGCCAGGGCAACCCTGGGCATGGCAGGGGGCTTGAGGGCACCATGCCCCACCCACTTCCGCTTTGGGGGCCAGCAACAGTTGACAGGGCAACCCTGGGCATGGCAGGGGGCTTGAGGGCGCCATGCCCCGCCCACTTCCGCTTTTGGGGCCAGCAACAGTTGCTAGGGCAAACCTGGGCATGGCTGGGGGCTTAAGGACGCCATGCCCCGCCCACTTCCGCTTTGGGGGCCAGCAACAGTTGCCAGGGCAACACTGGGCATGGCAGGGGGCTTAAGGGCGCAAGTTCCCGCCCACTTCCGCTTTGGGGGGCCAGCAACAGTTGCCAGGGCAACCCTGGGCATGGCTGGGGGCTGAAGGGCGCCAGGCCCCACTCACTTCCGCTTTGGGGCCCAGCAACAGTTGCCAGGGCAAGCCTGGGCATGGCAGGGGGCTGGAGGGCGCCAGGCCCCGCCCACTTCCGCTTTGCGGCAAGCAACAGTTGCCAGGGCAACCCTGGGCATGGCAGGGGGCTGGAGGGCGCCAGGCCCCGCCCACTTCCGCTTTGGGGCCCAGCAACAGTTGCCAGAGCAAGCCTGGGCATGGCAGGGGGCTTGAGGGCGCCAGATCCCGCCCACTTCCGCTTTGAGGCCCAGCAACAGTTGACAGGGCAAGCCTGGGCATGGCAGGGGGCTTAAGGGGGCCTGACTCCGCCCACTTCCGCTTTGGGGCCCAGCAACAGTTGCTAGGGCAAGCCTGGGCATGGCAGGGGGCTTGAGGGCGCCAGTCCCCGCCCACTTCCGCTTTGGGGCACAGCAACAGTTGCCAGGGCAACCCAGGGCATGGCAGGGGGCTGGAGGGCGCCAGGCACCGCCCACTTCCGCTTTGGGGCCCAGCAACAGTTGCAAGAGCAAGCCTAGGCATGGCAGGGGGCTTGAGGGCGCCAGATCCCGCCCACTTCCGCTTTGGGGCCCAGCAACAGTTGACAGGGCAAGCCTGGGCATGGCTGGGGGCTTAAGGACGCCATGCCCCGCCCTCTTCCGCTTTGGGGGCCAGCAACAGTTGCCAGGGCAACCCTGGGCATGGCAGGGGGCTTAAGGGCACCAGGTCCCGCCCACTTCCGCTTTGGGGGGCCAGCAACAGTTGGCAGGACAACCCTGGGCATGACAGGGGGCTGGAGGGCGCAAGACCCCGCCCACTTCCGCTTTGGGGCCAAGCAACAGTTGCCAGGACAACCCAGGGCATGGCAGGGGGCTTAAGGACGCCATGCCCCGCCCACTTCCGCTTTGTAGGCCAGCAACAGTTGCCAGGGCAACCCTGGGCATGGCAGGGGGCTTAAGGGCGCCAGGTCCCGCCCACTTCCGCTTTGGGGGGCCAGCAACAGTTGGCAGGGCAACCCTGGGCATGACAGGGGGCTGGAGGGCGCCAGACCCCGCCCACTTTCGCTTTGGGGCCAAGCAACAGTTGCCAGGTCAACCCAGGGCATGGCAGGGGGCTGGAGGGCGCCAGGCCCCGCCCACTTCATTTTTGGGGGCCAGCAACAGTTGCCAGAGCAAGCCTGGGCATGGCAGGGGGCTTGAGGGCGCCAGATCCCGCCCACTTCCGCTTTGAGGCCCAGCAACAGTTGACAGGGCAAGCCTGGTCATGGCAGGGGGCTTGAGGGCGCCAGGCCCCGCCCAGTTCCGCTTTGGGGCCGAGCAACAGTTGCCTGGGCAAGTCTGGGCATGGCAGGGGGCTGGAGGGCGCCAGGCACCGCCCACTTCCGCTTTGGGGGTCAGCAACAGTTGGCAGGGCAACCCTGGGCATGGCAGGGGGCTTGAGGGCGCCATGCCCCACCCACTTCCGCTTTGGGGGCCAGCAACAGTTGACATGGCAACCCTGGGCATGGCAGGGGGCTTGAGGGCGCCATGCCCCGCCCACTTCCGCTTTTGGGGCCAGCAACAGTTGCTAGGGCAAACCTGGGCATGGCTGGGGGCTTAAGGACGCCATGCCCCGCCCACTTCCGCTTTGGGGGCCAGCAACAGTTGCCAGGGCAACACTGGGAATGGCAGGGGGCTTAAGGGCGCAAGGTCCCGCCCACTTCCGCTTTGGGGCCCAGCAACATTTGCCAGGGCAAGCCTGGGCATGGCAGGGGGCTTGAGGACGCCAGGCCCCGCCCACTTCCGCTTTGGGGCCCAGCAACAGTTGCCAGGGCAAGCCTGGGCATGGCAGAAGGCTTGAGGGTGCCAGGCCCCGCCCACTTCCGCTTTGGGGCCAGCAAAGGTTGCCAGGGCAACCCTGGGTATGGCAGTGGGCTGGAGGGTGCCAGACCCCGCCCACTTCCGCTTTGAGGGTCTGCAACAGTTGCCAGGGCAACCCTGGGCATGGCAGGGGGCTGGAGGGCTCCAGGCACCGCCCACTTCCGCTTTGGGGGTCAGCAACAGTTGCCAGGGCAACCCTGGGCATGGCAGGGGGCTTGAGGGCACCATGCCCCACCCACTTCCGCTTTGGGGGCCAGCAACAGTTGACAGGGCAACCCTGGGCATGGCAGGGGGCTTGAGGGCGCCATGCCCCGCCCACTTCCGCTTTTGGGGCCAGCAACAGTTGCTAGGGCAAACCTGGGCATGGCTGGGGGCTTAAGGACGCCATGCCCCGCCCACTTCCGCTTTGGGGGCCAGCAACAGTTGCCAGGGCAACACTGGGCATGGCAGGGGGCTTAAGGGCGCAAGTTCCCGCCCACTTCCATATGGGGGGCCAGCAACAGTTGCCAGGGCAACCCTGGGCATGGCTGGGAGCTGAAGGGCGCCAGGCCCCACTCACTTCCGCTTTGGGGCCCAGCAACAGTTGCCAGGGCAAGCCTGGGCATGGCAGGGGGCTGGAGGGCGCCAGGCCCCGCCCACTTCCGCTTTGCGGCAAGCAACAGTTGCCAGGGCAACCCTGGGCATGGCAGGGGGCTGGAGGGCGCCAGGCCCCGCCCACTTCCGCTTTGGGGCCCAGCAACAGTTGCCAGAGCAAGCCTGGGCATGGCAGGGGGCTTGAGGGAGCCAGATCCCGCCCACTTCCGCTTTGAGGCCCAGCAACAGTTGACAGGGCAAGCCTGGGCATGGCAGGGGGCTTAAGGGGGCCTGACTCCGCCCACTTCCGCTTTGGGGCCCAGCAACAGTTGCTAGGGCAAGCCTGGGCATGGCAGGGGGCTTGAGGGCGCCAGTCCCCGCCCACTTCCGCTTTGGGGCACAGCAACAGTTGCCAGGGCAACCCAGGGCATGGCAGGGGGCTGGAGGGCGCCAGGCACCGCCCACTTCCGCTTTGGGGCCCAGCAACAGTTGCAAGAGCAAGCCTAGGCATGGCAGGGGGCTTGAGGGCGCCAGATCCCGCCCACTTCCGCTTTGGGGCCCAGCAACAGTTGACAGGGCAAGCCTGGGCATGGCTGGGGGCTTAAGGACGCCATGCCCCGCCCTCTTCCGCTTTGGGGGCCAGCAACAGTTGCCAGGGCAACCCTGGGCATGGCAGGGGGCTTAAGGGCACCAGGTCCCGCCCACTTCCGCTTTGGGGGGCCAGCAACAGTTGGCAGGACAACCCTGGGCATGACAGGGGGCTGGAGGGCGCAAGACCCCGCCCACTTCCGCTTTGGGGCCAAGCAACAGTTGCCAGGACAACCCAGGGCATGGCAGGGGGCTTAAGGACGCCATGCCCCGCCCACTTCCGCTTTGTAGGCCAGCAACAGTTGCCAGGGCAACCCTGGGCATGGCAGGGGGCTTAAGGGCGCCAGGTCCCGCCCACTTCCGCTTTGGGGGGCCAGCAACAGTTGGCAGGGCAACCCTGGGCATGACAGGGGGCTGGAGGGCGCCAGACCCCGCCCACTTTCGCTTTGGGGCCAAGCAACAGTTGCCAGGTCAACCCAGGGCATGGCAGGGGGCTGGAGGGCGCCAGGCCCCGCCCACTTCATTTTTGGGGGCCAGCAACAGTTGCCAGAGCAAGCCTGGGCATGGCAGGGGGCTTGAGGGCGCCAGATCCCGCCCACTTCCGCTTTGAGGCCCAGCAACAGTTGACAGGGCAAGCCTGGTCATGGCAGGGGGCTTGAGGGCGCCAGGCCCCGCCCAGTTCCGCTTTGGGGCCGAGCAACAGTTGCCTGGGCAAGTCTGGGCATGGCAGGGGGCTGGAGGGCGCCAGGCACCGCCCACTTCCGCTTTGGGGGTCAGCAACAGTTGGCAGGGCAACCCTGGGCATGGCAGGGGGCTTGAGGGCGCCATGCCCCACCCACTTCCGCTTTGGGGGCCAGCAACAGTTGACATGGCAACCCTGGGCATGGCAGGGGGCTTGAGGGCGCCATGCCCCGCCCACTTCCGCTTTTGGGGCCAGCAACAGTTGCTAGGGCAAACCTGGGCATGGCTGGGGGCTTAAGGACGCCATGCCCCGCCACTTCCGCTTTGGGGGCCAGCAACAGTTGCCAGGGCAACACTGGGAATGGCAGGGGGCTTAAGGGCGCAAGGTCCCGCCCACTTCCGCTTTGGGGCCCAGCAACATTTGCCAGGGCAAGCCTGGGCATGGCAGGGGGCTTGAGGACGCCAGGCCCCGCCCACTTCCGCTTTGGGGCCCAGCAACAGTTGCCAGGGCAAGCCTGGGCATGGCAGAAGGCTTGAGGGTGCCAGGCCCCGCCCACTTCCGCTTTGGGGCCAGCAAAGGTTGCCAGGGCAACCCTGGGTATGGCAGTGGGCTGGAGGGTGCCAGACCCCGCCCACTTCCGCTTTGAGGGTCTGCAACAGTTGCCAGGGCAACCCTGGGCATGGCAGGGGGCTGGAGGGCTCCAGGCACCGCCCACTTCCGCTTTGGGGGTCAGCAACAGTTGCCAGGGCAACCCTGGGCATGGCAGGGGGCTTGAGGGCACCATGCCCCACCCACTTCCGCTTTGGGGGCCAGCAACAGTTGACAGGGCAACCCTGGGCATGGCAGGGGGCTTGAGGGCGCCATGCCCCGCCCACTTCCGCTTTTGGGGCCAGCAACAGTTGCTAGGGCAAACCTGGGCATGGCTGGGGGCTTAAGGACGCCATGCCCCGCCCACTTCCGCTTTGGGGGCCAGCAACAGTTGCCAGGGCAACACTGGGCATGGCAGGGGGCTTAAGGGCGCAAGTTCCCGCCCACTTCCGCTTTGGGGGGCCAGCAACAGTTGCCAGGGCAACCCTGGGCATGGCTGGGGGCTGAAGGGCGCCAGGCCCCACTCACTTCCGCTTTGGGGCCCAGCAACAGTTGCCAGGGCAAGCCTGGGCATGGCAGGGGGCTGGAGGGCGCCAGGCCCCGCCCACTTCCGCTTTGCGGCAAGCAACAGTTGCCAGGGCAACCCTGGGCATGGCAGGGGGCTGGAGGGCGCCAGGCCCCGCCCACTTCCGCTTTGGGGCCCAGCAACAGTTGCCAGAGCAAGCCTGGGCATGGCAGGGGGCTTGAGGGCGCCAGATCCCGCCCACTTCCGCTTTGAGGCCCAGCAACAGTTGACAGGGCAAGCCTGGGCATGGCAGGGGCTTAAGGGGGCCTGACTCCGCCCACTTCCGCTTTGGGGCCCAGCAACAGTTGCTAGGGCAAGCCTGA
>NW_028142616.1:0-46520 GCF_055691185.1 Crinia signifera
TGCTGAAAGCTGACATCCGGCGACGTCAGCTTTCCGCCCCCATGAGTGGCGTCATGCCCTCATTACCATGCGTACGCCCCGCGTTTGCATGGGAACGCCCATGAAACGCGGGGCGTACACATAGGGAAATGAGGGGATGAAGCCCCTCACGCCCCTATACGCCCCCTTTGCGGCGTCTAAATTTTTACCACGGAGAATTCCCCTGCACATGCGCAGAGTGACCTCTGCGCATGTGCAGAGAGAAAACATCGGCGGTACGGCCGCACGCGGGCCGTACCGAGCCGATTAGAATAAGGGCCAAAATGCGGTAAAAACCCAGATAACATTTTTAGCTTAGAGAATCCCGCCCTGACTTTTTAACTCCCCCCTCAGCATCTCTGCCCTCACCGTCTCTCTAACTCCCCCCTCAGCGTCTCTGCCCTCACCCTCTCTCTAACTCCCCCCTCAGCCTCTCTGCCCTCACTAACTCTCTAACTCCCCCCTCAGCGTCTCTGCCCTCGCCCTCTCGCTAACCCCCCCCCTCAGCCTCTCTGCCATCACCCACTCTCTAACTCCCCCCTCAGTGTCTCTGCCCTCACCCACTCTCTAACTCCCCCCTCAGCGTCTCTGCCCTCACCCTCTCTCTAACTCCCCCCCCTCAGTGTCTCTGCCCTCACCCTCTCTCTCTAACTCCCCCCCTCAGAGTCTCTGCCCTCACCCTCTCTCTAACTCCCCCCCCTCAGTGTCTCTGCCCTCACCCTCTCTCTCTAACTCCCCCCTCAGCTCTAACTCTCTAACTCCCCCCTCAGCATCTCTGCCCTAACCCTCTCTCTCTAACTCCCCCCTCACCCTCTCTCTAACTCCCCCCTCAGCGTCTCTGCCCTCACCCTCTATCTCTAACTCCACCCTCAGCCTCTCTGCCCTCAACCACTCTCTAACTCCCCCCTCTCTCTAACTCCCCCCTCAGTGTATCTGCCCTCACCCTCTCTCTCTAACTCCCCCCTCAGCCTCTCTGCCCGCACTAACTCTCTAACTCCCCCCCTCAGCGTCTCTGCCCTCACCCTCTCTCTAACTCCCCCCCCCCTCAGTGTCTCTGCCCTCACCCTCTCTATAACTTCCCCCCTCAGAGTCTCTGCCCTCACCCTCTATCTCCCCCCTCAGCGTTAATGCCCTCACCCTCTCTCTAACTCCCCCTCAGCATCTCTGCCCTCACCTTCACTCTAACTCCCCCTCAGCCTCTCTGCCCATACCCACTCTCTAACTCCCCCTTCAGCGTCTCTGCCCTCACCCTCTCTCTAACTCCCAAATCAGCGTTTCTGACCTCTCCCTCTCTCTAACTCCACCCTCAGCGTCTCTGCCCTCACCCTCTCTCTAACTCCCCCCCTCAGCCCTCACTAACTCCCCCCTCAGCGTCTCTGCCCTCACCCTCTCTCTAACTCCCCCCTCAGCCTCTCTGCCCTCACTAACTCACCCCTCAGCGTCTCTGCCCTCACCCTCTCTCTAACTCCCCCCTCAGCGTCTCTGCCCTCACGCTCTCTCTAACCCCCAGTCAGCCTCTCTGCCATCACCCACTCTCTAACTCCCCCCTCAGTGTCTCTGCCCTCACCCAATCTCTAACTCCCCCCCTCAGCATCTCTGCCACCCTCTCTCTAACTCCCCCCCCCTCAGTGTCTCTGCCCTCACCCTCTCTATAACTCCCCCCTCAGAGTCTCTGCCCTCACCCTCTATCTCCCCCCTCAAATGGTGTCTGCAGCGCTTAAGTGGGGAGGCGTCATGTAAAAAGCAACCCTAAATGCGGCGAAAACGCATCCCAAGGATTGGTCTGTCCATCAAGTACTGGAGACCGAGAGACCGGAACATCAACTCTCTAAAGCCTCTTAAAATCTGAGCACTTTAGCCAAAGGATTCCCGCCTCATCTGTGACACCAACCTGCTGCACATCTGTGATACCAACTTGCTGCATGTCTGCACTTTAAACGTACTGACAGCCTGCCTAAATCATCGCTCCCCATCAATGGCTATGACTGCCAGCTGCATGCGGCTGTCACCACGTGAGAGTGTATAGGACACTGACCTAGGAAGAACGGAGATCAGCTTGTGCGGACGGTACGGCCGTAGCAGTCCGGGACCATGGACCATCGGCTTCTCCACACAGTAAGGTACTCCTGGTACCTCAACACACAGGACACATGTCACATGCTCTAACTTTCTATCTATAACGTGCAATACATCGCGCGCATCAAGTGCAGTCCAAAAATTAAGCCGGCCTGCGACTGCAAGCCTGAGTAAGAGGAGACTTACTTAGGCTGTAGTCGTAGAGGGTGAACGTGACCGATGGTCGCAGTGTCCTTGTAAACTGCCATTGCATCGCAGTTTGATATGATCACAAATGCCGGCAGGGGGTGGTATGCACCTCCTCCTGCATTTGCATTGCTTGAGGATCCCACGTGATAAGCTGCTGTGAGCAGCTTATCATATGTGACCCAAGCTGAATTTATATAAAATATAAAATCAAAGGCGAGGAATTGGCTGGCAACTTGGGGCGGATGGAGGCCAGAACTGATTTTATATTTTATATAAATATACATTTACGCTGCAAGGTGAAGTTCCTTCACCTTGCAAGCCAGCCTGCGACTGCAAGACTGAGTAAGGGGAGAATTACTTAAGCTGTAGCCATAGAGGGACACTGCAACCGACGGTCACAATGTCCCTCTAAACTGCAATTGCATCACAGTTTGATTGATCACAAATTCCGGCAAGGGGTGGTATGCACCTCTTCCTGCATTTGCATTGCTTGAGGATCCCACATGATAAGCTGCTTATCATTTGCGACCCAAGAATAGAATAGAATCAACTTTATTGGCCATGTGTGCTTGCGCACACTAGGAATTTTGGGGGGATTTACAGTGCAGCATCAAGCATGGATAAAGGGGGGGGGGGAGGCATTACATACATTACATTGAGACATTACATGCGGGGACCACATTTTTAAAGGGCAAAATTCGCCCTGCCCCTCTAGCAGCGCCCCACTTAAACAGCCTCACGGGTAAGCCCGGCGCCGCCGTAGACGGCGATACCCGGCGCTTACCCGGCAGCAAAGCAACTTCGGAGGGGCCAGGCCCGCCCCCTTTGATGACATTTTTTTAAAAATATAAATTTTTTACACTGACACTTGCATGGATCTGAATGATCCATGTAGGCTTCTGCTGATACGAATTAGTATTTAATGGCTGATAAATACAAATTTGTATTGAATAAATACGTATGCATACGACATCAGTAAAATATGAGAAAAAAAAAAAAAATTCCCCTCTGGTAATATCCACCCACTATTATTGCTTAGCACAAATCACTGCGTGTATATGTGCTCCCCATGGGAGATCGACACCAGCAAAGTTGCTTAGCAAAATTGCTTAGAAAAATTGCTTAGCACAGATCTCTACGTGTGTATGCCCCTTTACTCAGGCTGCAGTCGCAAAGGGTCACAGCCACCGATGGTCCCGATGTTCTTCTAAACTGCAATCACAGTTTGATACAATGGCAAATGGAGGCAGGGGGTAGAATGCACCTCCTCCTGCATTTGCATTACTTAAGGATTGCACATGATAAACTATTGCAAGCAACTTATCATATGCAATCCAAACTGAGAGCCTGATTTAGACCTGTTCTCTATGCTGGGAAATAAATGGTGACTGCAGCGCTTAAGTGGGGAGGCGTCCTGTAAAAAGCAACCCTGAGTGCGGCGAAACGCATCCCAAGGATTGGTCTGTCCATCAAGTACTGGAGACCGGAACATCAACGCTCTAAAGCCTCTTAAAATCTGAGCACTTTAGCCAGGTTGACAAAGCCGGCCTGAGCGCTCGAAACGCGTTTCCAAAGGATTCCTGCCTCATCTGTGACACCAACCTGCTGCACATCTGTGATACCAACTTGCTGCATGTCTGCACTTTAAATGTACTGACAGCCTGCCTAAATCATCGCTCCCCAGCAATGCTATGACTGCCAGCTGCATGCGGCTGTCACCACGTGAGAGTGTACAGGACACTGACCTAGGAAGAACGTAGATCAGCTTGTGCTAACGGTACGGTCGTAGCAGTCCGGGACCATGGACCATCGGCTTCTCCACACAGTAAGGTACTCCTGGTACCTCAACACACAGGACACATGTCACATGCTCTAACTTTCTATCTATAACGTGCAATACATCGCGCGCATCAAGTGCAGTCCAAAAATTAAGCCGGCCTGCGACTGCAAGCCTGAGTAAGAGGAGACTTACTTAGGCTGTAGTCGTAGAGGGTGAACGTGACCGATGGTCGCAGTGTCCTTGTAAACTGCCATTGCATTGCAGTTTGATATGATCACAAATGCCGGCAGGGGGTGGTATGCACCTCCTCCTGCATTTGCATTGCTTGAGGATCCCACGTGATAAGCTGCTGTGAGCAGCTTATCATATGTGACCCAAGCTGAATTTATATAAAATATAAAATCAAAGGCGAGGAATTGGCTGGCAACTTGGGGCGGATGGAGGCCAGAACTGATTTTATATTTTATATAAATATACATTTACGCTGCAAGGTGAAGTTCCTTCGCCTTGCAAGCCAGCCTGCGACTGCAAGACTGAGTAAGGGGAGAATTACTTAAGCTGTAGCCATAGAGGGACACTGCAACCGATGGTCACAATGTCCCTCTAAACTGCCATTGCATCGCAGTTTGATTTGATCACAAATGCCGGCAAGGGGTGGTATGCACCTCCTCCTGCATTTGCATTGCTTGAGGATCCCACATGATAAGCTGCTTATCATTTGCGACCCAAGAATAGAATAGAATCAACTTTATTGGCCATGTGTGCTTGCGCACACTAGGAATTTTTGGGGGATTTACAATGCAGCGTAAATCATGGATAGAGGGGGGGGTGGAGGCATTACATACATTACATTGAGACATTACATGCGGGGACCACATTTTTAAAGAGCAAAATTCGCCCTGCCCCTCTAGCAGCGCCCCACTTAAACAGCCTCACGGGGAATCCCAGCGCCGCCGCAGACGGCGATACCCGGCGCTTACCCGGCAGCGGAGCGACTTCGGAGGGGCCAGGCCCGCCCCCTTTGATGACGGCGGCTGGGCCCGCACCCTTTGATGACATTTTTTTTTTTATATTTATTTTTTAAACTGACGCTTGCACGGATCTGAATGATCCATGTAGGCTTCTGCTGATACGAATTAGTATTTAATGGCTGATAAATACAAATTCGTATTGAAAAAATACGTATGCATACGACATCAGTAAAATATGAGAAAAAAAAAGAAAACAAAACCTCCCCTCTGGTAATATCCACCCACTATTATTGCTTAGCACAAATCTCTGCGTGTATATGTGCTCCCCATGGGAGATCGACACCAGCAAAGTTGCTTAGCAAAATTGCTTAGAAAAATTGCTTAGCACAGATCTCTACGTGTGTATGCCCCTTTACTCAGGCTGCAGTCGCAAAGGGTCACAGCCACCGATGGTCCCGATGTTCTTCTAAACTGCAATCACAGTTTGATACGATGGCAAATGGAGGCAGGGGGTGGAATGCACCTCCTCCTGCATTTGCATTGCTTAAGGATTGCACATGATAAACTATTGCAAGCAGCTTATCATATGCAATCCAAACTGAGAGCCTGATTCAGACCTGTTCTCTATGCTGGGAAAAAAATGGTGTCTGCAGCGCTTAAGTGGGGAGGCGTCCTGTAAAAAGCAACCCTGAGTGCGGCGAAACGCATCCCAAGGATTGGTCTGTCCATCAAGTACTGGAGACCGAGAGACCGGAACATCAACTCTCTAAAGCCTCTTAAAATCTGAGCACTTTAGCCAGGTTGACAAAGCCGGCCTGAGCGCTCGAAACGCGTTTCCAAAGGATTCCCGCCTCATCTGTGACACCAACCTGCGGCACATCTGTGATACCAACTTGCTGCATGTCTGCACTTTAAACGTACTGACAGCCTGCCTAAATCATCGCTCCCCAGCAATGCTATGACTGCCAGCTGCATGCGGCTGTCACCACGTGAGAGTGTACAGGACACTGACCTAGGAAAAACGTAGATCAGCTTGTGCTAACGGTACGGTCGTAGCAGTCCGGGACCATGGACCATCGGCTTCTCCACACAGTAAGGTACTCCTGGTACCTCAACACACAGGACACATGTCACATGCTCTAACTTTCTATCTATAACGTGCAATACATCGCGCGTATCAAGTGCAGTCCAAAAATTAAGCCGGCCTGCGACTGCAAGCCTGAGTAAGAGGAGACTTACTTAGGCTTTAGTCGTAGAGGGTGAACGTGACCGATGGTCGCAGTGTCCTTGTAAACTGCCATTGCATTGCCGTTTGATTTGATCACAAATGACGGCAAGAGGTGGTATGCACCTCCTCCTGCATTTGCATTGTTTGAGGATCCCACATGATAAGCTGCTTATCATTTGCGACCCAATAATAGAATAGAATAGAATCAACTTTATTGGCCATGTGTGCTTGCGCACACTAGGAATTTTTGGGGGATTTACAGTGCAGCATCAAGCATGGATAAGGGGGGGGGGGGAGGCATTACATACATAACATTGGGCCTTATTCTGGTCTGTGCGTACTTTCCTGAATTCTTACGGATGGCGTTTTTTAGCCGTCTGCGCATGCGTGGGGAACGCTATGCGCATGTGCCACGCATGGTCTCCGTACTTGTTCTCACTAATACCGTACAGAAATGTGCACAGCAATCACTCTGGAAATATGGGCGTCTTATGGGAGTCATTCGGTACTACACAGGGGCGTAGTTTCAAAGTGGGCTAAACTAGGCGTAAACATGGGCGTACACGAGGGAGTGCACTCATTCTGGTAGGCGTGCATGCGGACAGCACACCGAATGCACGCGAACCAAAAGGCTAGAAATATGCAGTGTTCATAAGCAAGTATTTCTTTGCGGACACCACTCGGTCATGCGCTAGGCAATCGGAACGCCTAATCACTACGGGCGCACCTCAACCAATGTCAGCTGAACACAATACAATCCACTCCTTTACTCATTACTCATTAATTACACTCTTCTCATTGCTTCAATTGGAACCATTGCAGCTTAAATGGACCATTACTAAACACACATATATGCTGCAGTTTGGACACACATTTACACTGCAACCAATGGACAGAACTTACTATCACTAATATAAATATACATGTCACTTCTACATTTACCAATTAAACCACACATTTGGGGATGTAAATACACAGCATCGGCGCGTACGGGCAGGTTCCCGTCCGTTCTGACGAGGTAAGACTGTGCAGAATATGTGTGTTTCCACCGCACACGCAAGGTTTGGATGTCGTCCGTAAATACGCCCTGTTGTTCCAGTGTGAGTCCGTCCGTATGTGGAGGTCCGGTGGGCGTTTCTTCGGACGATGACCGCACAGCGTGGCGTGCGGCCCGCTCCGAAAGATTTCGGGAATGTACGCACCGACCAGAATAACCTCCATTGAGACATTACATGCGGGGACCACATTTTTAAAGGGCAAAATTCGCCCTGCCCCTCTAGCAGCGCCCCACTTAAACAGCCTCACGGGGAAGCCCAGCGCCGCCGTAGACGGCGATACCAGGCACTTACAAGGCAGCGGAGCGACTTCGGAGGGGCCAGGCCCGCCCCCTTTGATGATGGCGGCGGCTGGACCCGCACCCTTTGATGACATTTTAAAAAAAATATTTATTTTTTACACTGACACTTGCACGGATCTGAATGATCCATGTAGGCTTCTGCTGATACGAATTAGTATTTAATGGCTGATAAATACAAATTCGTATTGAAAAAATACGTATGCATACGACATCAGTAAAATATGAGAAAAAAAAAAGAAAACAAAACCTCCCCTCTGGTAATATCCACCCACTATTATTGCTTAGCACAAATCTCTGCGTGTATATGTGCTCCCCATGGAAGATCGACACCAGCAAAGTTGCTTAGCAAAATTGCTTAGAAAAATTGCTTAGCACAGATCTCTACGTGTGTATGCCCCTTTACTCAGGCTGCAGTCGCAAAGGGTCACAGCCACTGATGGTCCCGATGTTCTTCTAAACTGCAATCACAGTTTGATACAATGGCAAATGGAGGCAGGGGGTGGAATGCACCTCCTCCTGCATTTGCATTGCTTAAGGATTGCACATGATAAACTATTGCAAGCAGCTTAACATATGCAATCCAAACTGAGAGCCTGATTCAGACCTGTTCTCTATGCTGGGAAATAAATGGTGACTGCAGCGCTTAAGTGGGGAGGCGTCCTGTAAAAAGCAACCCTGAGTGCGGCGAAACGCATCCCAAGGATTGGTCTGTCCATCAAGTACTGGAGACCGAGAGACCGGAACATCAACTCTCTAAAGCCTCTTAAAATCTGAGCACTTTAGCCAGGTTGACAAAGCCGGCCTGAGCGCTCGAAACGCGTTTCCAAAGGATTCCCGCCTCATCTGTGACACCAACCTGCTGCACATCTGTGATACCAACTTGCTGCATGTCTGCACTTTAAACGTACTGACAGCCTGCCTAAATCATCGCTCCCCAGCAATGCTATGACTGCCAGCTGCATGCGGCTGTCACCACGTGAGAGTGTACAGGACACTGACCTAGGAAGAACGTAGATCAGCTTGTGCGGACGGTACGGCCGTAGCAGTCCGGGACCATGGACCATCGGCTTCTCCACCCAACAAGGTACTCCTGGTACATCAACACACAGAACACATGTCACATGCTCTAACTTTCTATCTATAACGTGCAATACATCGCGCGCATCAAGTGCAGTCCAAAAATTAAGCCGGCCTGCGACTGCAAGCCTGAGTAAGAGGAGACTTACTTAGGCTGTAGTCGTAGAGGGTGAACGTGACCGATGGTCGCAGTGTCCTTGTAAACTGCCATTGCATCGCAGTTTGATATGATCACAAATGCCGGCAGGGGGTGGTATGCACCTCCTCCTGCATTTGCATTGCTTGAGGATCCCACGTGATAAGCTGCTGTGAGCAGCTTATCATATGTGACCCAAGCTGAATTTATATAAAATATAAAATCAAAGGCGAGGAATTGGCTGGCAACTTGGGGCGGATGGAGGCCAGAACTGATTTTATATTTTATATAAATATACATTTACGCTGCAAGGTGAAGTTCCTTCGCCTTGCAAGCCAGCCTGCGACTGCAAGACTGAGTAAGGGGAGAATTACTTAAGCTGTAGCCATAGAGGGACACTGCAACCGATGGTCACAATGTCCCTCTAAACTGTCATTGCATCGCAGTTTGATTTGATCACAAATGCCGGCAAGGGGTGATATGCACCTCCTCCTGCATTTGCATTGCTTGAGGATCCCACATGATAAGCTGCTTATCATTTGCGACCCAAGAATAGAATAGAATCAACTTTATTGGCCATGTGTGCTTGCGCACACTAGGAATTTTTGGGGGATTTACAGTGCAGCATAAATCATGGATAAGGGGGGGGGGGGGGAGGCATTACATACATTACATTGAGACATTACATGCGGGGACCACATTTTTAAAGGGCAAAATTCGCCCTGCCCCTCTAGCAGCGCCCCACTTAAACAGCCTCACGGGGAATCCCAGCGCCGCCGCAGACGGCGCTACCCGGCGCTTACCCGGCAGCGGAGCGACTTCGGAGGGGCCAGGCCCGCCCCCTTTGATGACGGCGGTTGGGCCCGCACCCTTTGATGACATTTTTTTTTAATATTTATTTTTTAAACTGACACTTGCACGGATCTGAATGATCCATGTAGGCTTCTGCTGATACGAATTAGTATTTAATGGCTGATAAATACAAATTCGTATTGAAAAAATACGTATGCATACGACATCTGTAAAATATGAGAAAAAAAAAAAGAAAACAAAACCTCCCCTCTGGTAATATCCACCCACTATTATTGCTTAGCACAAATCTCTGCGTGTATATGTGCTCCCCATGGGAGATCGACACCAGCAAAGTTGCTTAGCAAAATTGCTTAGAAAAATTGCTTAGCACAGATCTCTACGTGTGTATGCCCCTTTACTCAGGCTGCAGTCGCAAAGGGTCACAGCCACCGATGGTCCCGATGTTCTTCTAAACTGCAATCACAGTTTGATACGATGGCAAATGGAGGCAGGGGGTGGAATGCACCTCCTCCTGCATTTGCATTGCTTAAGGATTGCACATGATAAACTATTGCAAGCAGCTTATCATATGCAATCCAAACTGAGAGCCTGATTCAGACCTGTTCTCTATGCTGGGAAAAAAATGGTGTCTGCAGCGCTTAAGTGGGGAGGCGTCCTGTAAAAAGCAACCCTGAGTGCGGCGAAACGCATCCCAAGGATTGGTCTGTCCATCAAGTACTGGAGACCGAGAGACCGGAACATCAACTCTCTAAAGCCTCTTAAAATCTGAGCACTTTAGCCAGGTTGACAAAGCAGGCCTGAGCACTGGAAACGCGTTTCCAAAGGATTCCCGCCTCATCTGTGACACCAACCTGCGGCACATCTGTGATACCAACTTGCTGCATGTCTGCACTTTAAACGTACTGACAGCCTGCCTAAATCATCGCTCCCCAGCAATGCTATGCTGCATGCGGCTGTCACCACGTGAGAGTGTACAGGACACTGACCTAGGAAGAACGTAGATCAGCTTGTGCTAACGGTACGGCCGTAGCAGTCCGGGACCATGGACCATCGGCTTCTCCACACAGTAAGGTACTCCTGGTACCTCAACACACAGGACACATGTCACATGCTCTAACTTTCTATCTATAACGTGCAATACATCGCGCGCATCAAGTGCAGTCCAAAAATTAAGCCGGCCTGCGACTGCAAGCCTGAGTAAGAGGAGACTTACTTAGGCTGTAGTCGTAGAGGGTGAACGTGACCGATGGTCGCAGTGTCCTTGTAAACTGCCATTGCATCGCAGTTTGATATGATCACAAATGCCGGCAGGGGGTGGTATTCACCTCCTCCTGCATTTGCATTGCTTGAGGATCCCACGTGATAAGCTGCTGTTAACAGCTTATCATATGTGACCCAAGCTGAATTTATATAAAATATAAAATCAAAGGCGAGGAATTGGCTGGCAACTTGGGGCGGATGGAGGCCAGAACTGATTTTATATTTTATATAAATATACATTTACGCTGCAAGGTGAAGTTCCTTCGCCTTGCAAGCCAGCCTGCGACTGCAAGACTGAGTAAGGGGAGACTTACTTAAGCTGTAGTCATAGAGGGACACTGCAACCGATGGTCACAATGTCCCTCTAAACTGCCATTGCATCGCAGTTTGATTTGATCACAAATGCCGGCAACGGGTGGTATGCACCTCCTCCTGCATTTGCATTGTTTGAGGATCCCACATGATAAGCTGCTTATCATTTGCGACCCAAGAATAGAATAGAATAGAATCAACTTTATTGGCCATGTGTGCTTGCGCACACTAGGAATTTTTGGGGGATTTACAGTGCAGCATCAAGCATGGATAAGGGGGGGGGGAGGCATTACATACATTACATTGGGCCTTATTCTGGTCTGTGCGTACTTTCCTGAATTCTTACGGATGGCGTTTTTTAGCCGTCTGCGCATGCGTGGGCAACGCTATGCGCATGTGCCATGCATGGTCTCCGTACTTGTTCTCACTAATACCGTACAGAAATGTGCACAGCAATCAATCTGGAAATATGGGCGTCTTATGGGCGTCATTCGGTACTACACAGGGGCGTAGTTTCAAAGTGGGCTAAACTGGGCGTAAACATGGGCGTACACGAGGGAGTGCACTCATTCTGGTAGGCGTGCATGCGGACAGCACACCGAATGCACGCGAACCAAAAGGCTAGAAATATGCAGTGTTCATAAGCAAGTATTTCTTTGCGGACACCACTCGGTCATGCGCTAGGCAATCGGAATGCCTAATCACTACGGGCGCACCTCAACCAATGTCAGCTCAACACAATACAATCCACTCCTTTACTCATTACTCATTAATTACACTCTTCTCATTGCTTCAATTGGAACCATTGCAGCTTAAATGGACCATTACTAAACACACACATATATGCTGCAGTTTGGACACACATTTACACTGCAACCAATGGACAGAACTTACTATCACTAATATAAATATACATGTCACTTCTACATTTACCAATTAAACCACACATTTGGGGATGTAAATACACCGCATCGGCGCGTACGGGCAGGTTCCCGTCCGTTCTGACGAGGTAAGACCGTGCAGAATATGTGTGTTTCCACCGCACACGCAAGGTTTGGATGTCGTCCGTAAATACGCCCTGTTGTTCCAGTGTGAGTCCGTCCGTATGTGGAGGTCCGGTGGGCGTTTCTTCGGACGATGACCGCACAGCGTGGCGTGCGGCCCGCTCCGAAAGATTTCGGGAATGTACGCACCGACCAGAATAACCTCCATTGAAACATTACATGCGGGGACCACATTTTTAAAGGGCAAAATTCGCCCTGCCCCTCTAGCAGCGCCCCACTTAAACAGCCTCACGGGGAAGCCCAGCGCCGCCGTAGACGGCGATACCCGGCACTTACAAGGCAGCGGAGCGACTTCGGAGGGGCCAGGCCCGCCCCCTTTGATGATGGCGGCGGCTGGACCCGCACCCTTTGATGACATTTTTTAAAAAATATTTATTTTTTACACTGACACTTGCACGGATCTGAATGATCCATGTAGGCTTCTGCTGATACGAATTAGTATTTAATGGCTGATAAATACAAATTCGTATTGAAAAAATACGTATGCATACGACATCAGTAAAATATGAGAAAAAAAAAAGAAAACAAAACCTTCCCTCTGGTAATATCCACCCACTATTATTGCTTAGCACAAATCTCTGCGTGTATATGTGCTCCCCATGGGAGATCGACACCAGCAAAGTTGCTTAGCAAAATTGCTTAGAAAAATTGCTTAGCACAGATCTCTACGTGTGTATGCCCCTTTACTCAGGCTGCAGTCGCAAAGGGTCACAGCCACCGATGGTCCCGATATTCTTCTAAACTGCAATAACAGTTTGATACGATGGCAAATGGAGGCAGGGGGTGGAATGCACCTCCTCCTGCATTTGCATTGCTTAAGGATTGCACATGATAAACTATTGCAAGCAGCTTATCATATGCAATCCAAACTGAGAGCCTGATTCAGACCTGTTCTCTATGCTGGGGAAAAAATGGTGTCTGCAGCGCTTAAGTGGGGAGGCGTCCTGTAAAAAGCAACCCTGAGTGCGGCGAAACGCATCCCAAGGATTGGTCTGTCCATCAAGTACTGGAGACCGAGAGACCGGAACATCAACTCTCTAAAGCCTCTTAAAATCTGAGCACTTTAGCCAGGTTGACAAAGCCGGCCTGAGCGCTGGAAACGCGTTTCCAAAGGATTCCTGCCTCATCTGTGACACCAACCTGCGGCACATCTGTGATACCAACTTGCTGCATGTCTGCACTTTAAACGTACTGACAGCCTGCCTAAATCATCGCTCCCCAGCAATGCTATGACTGCCAGCTGCATGCGGCTGTCACCACGTGAGAGTGTACAGGACACTGACCTAGGAAGAACGTAGATCAGCTTGTGCGAACGGTACGGTCGTAGCAGTCCGGGACCATGGACCATCGGCTTCTCCACACAACAAGGTACTCCTGGTACCTCAACACACAGGACACATGTCACATGCTCTAACTTTCTATCTATAACGTGCAATACATCGCGCGCATCAAGTGCAGTCCAAAAATTAAGCCGGCCTGCGACTGCAAGCCTGAGTAAGAGGAGACTTACTTAGGCTTTAGTCGTAGAGGGTGAACGTGACCGATGGTCGCAGTGTCCTTGTAAACTGCCATTGCATCGCAGTTTGATATGATCACAAATGCCGGCAGGGGGTGGTATTCACCTCCTCCTGCATTTGCATTGCTTGAGGATCCCACGTGATAAGCTGCTGTGAGCAGCTTATCATATGTAACCCAAGCTGAATTTATATAAAATATAAAATCAAGGGCGAGGAATTGGCTGGCAACTTGGGGCGGATGGAGGCCAGAACTGATTTTATATTTTATATAAATATACATTTACACTGCAAGGTGAAGTTCCTTCGCCTTGCAAGCCAGCCTGCGACTGCAAGACTGAGTAAGGGGAGACTTACTTAAGCTGTAGCCATAGAGGGACACTGCAACCGATGGTCACAATGTCCCTCTAAACTGCCATTGCATCGCAGTTTGCTTTGATCACAAATGCCGGCAAGGGGTGGTATGCACCTCCTCCTGCATTTGCATTGCTTGAGGATCCCACATGATAAGCTGCTTATCATTTGCGACCCAAGAATAGAATAGAATAGAATAGAATTAACTTTATTGGCCATGTGTGCTTGCGTACACTACGAATTTTTTGGGGATTTACAGTGCAGCATCAAGCTTTACATACATTACATTGAGACATTACATGCGGGGACCACATGTCCGACGAGCAGCACAGCGCATAGGCAGCCATCAGTGGCGCCACTGGTCTCTGCAGCAGCCAGGTAGGTAACGATATAAGTAGTGTTATCGCTAGGCTGCTTTAGCTCTAGCAGCGCCCCGCTAAAACAGCCTCACGGGGAAGCAAAGTGCCGCCGTATATGGCGATGCCCAGCGCTTCCTCAGCAGCACACCGACTTCGGAGGGGCCGGGCCCGACCCCTTTGGTGACGGCGGTGACCGGGCCCGCCCCCCTTGATGACGGCAGCGGACCGGGCATGCCCCTCTTGTGACATTGGCGGCCCGGTCCGCCCCCGGCGCCCTGCCCTCTCTAACTGCTAGAGTGAACACTAATAAGCAGGGACAGTACAGTTTTCACACAGGGAACACATACCTGCCGAGCTGCACAGCACCTAGGCAGCCATCAGCGGCACCACTGGTCGTTGCAGCAGCCAGGTATGTAACAATATAAGCCGGTACAGTACAGTATCACACAGGGAACACATACAGTACCTGCCGAGCTGCACAGCACCTAGGCAGCCATCAGCGGCACCACTGGTCGTTGCAGCAGCCAGGTATGTAACAATATAAGCTGGGACAGTACAGTATCACACAGGGAACACATACCCGCCGAGCTGCACAGCGCCTAGGCAGCCATATGAGGCGCCACTGGTCGCTGCGGACTCCTGCATCTGCTGATGGACAGCAGCTTGGGCCTGATCTTTTCCCTGTCCTGGCCGGAAGCCGCCTCCAGGTGCCGATGGGGGCCACCATCGCCTCGGGGGTCATCATGCCGGGGACCGTGCCTGTGGCCGGGTCCTGAGCCTATGGTGCTGTACCCGGGGGTGAACTGTGCGCCGCTGGCTGCGGTCTGGTCCAGTGTGGCGTCATCCAGTGCCGCATCTCCGTGCATCTCCTGCCGTTGCAGTGCGCCCTCCCCGGCCGGGGTGGGGGGGAGTAGTCACTGTGCCGCCATCCGTCCTCCCCCTCCGCCGTCATGGCGCCCTTTCTCCGCCCCGTACCGGAAGCTCAGCTAAATTTATATAAAATATAACATCAAAGGTGAGTGATTGGCTGGCAACTTGGGGCGGATGGAGGCCAGAACTGATGTTATATTTTATATAAATATAAACTTACGCTGCAAGGTGAAGTTTTCTTCACCTCGCAAGCCAGCCTGCGACTGCAAGACTGAGTAAGATGAGACTTACTTAAGCTGTAGTCGTATAGGAACACCCCGACCAATGGTCGCAATGACCCGCTACACTGCCATTGCATCACAGTTTGATATGATCACAAATGCCAGCAGGGGGTGGTAAGCACTGTGAACAACTTATCATATGTGACCGAAGCTGAATTTATATAAAATATAACATCAAAGGCTGGCAACTTGGGGCGGATGGAGGCCAGAACTGATGTTATATTCTCTATAAATATACATTTACGCTGCATGGTGAAGTTATCTCCCCATGTGACTCTAATATCTTCGGCCACTTAAAAAACAAACACTTAAAGGTGAACGGTTCACCTGTGACAAGGAGGTGCAGTAGACCGTGGAAACCTGGATTCATCAGCAACCAAGGAGTTTCTACACTGAATCCATCCACTCCCTTGTTACGCACTGGATCAGTGCATCAATGTCAATTATGTGTAGTTGTAATGTTACACATGAACTGTAATTAAATATTCTTTGATTAAAATATTGTTTACATACAACCGTAGTCTCCCTTTTCATTTGGGCACACCTTATATATGGTCTGTAGACCCCATTTTCTATGCAGATGTCATTTGTTCAGTATGTAAAAGGTAGTGTCTACAAAACTCCTATGGACACATCTCTACTTACATTCCAGCAAATGTGAATGTAAAACTCATTATGGCCCTTATTCTGGTTGCCACGCAGGGAACGGTGGTGGCACTGTGCATACGCAACCAGGACAGCGGGTGGGGGTGGCCCCATTAGCATATGGGAGTGTTTCATGGACGTTCCTATAAGAACTCAGGGCGTTCTCATGCTAATGAGGCCATGATGCGGGGGGTGGGCAGCTGGTGACATCACCGGATGTCAGCTGCCCCCCCATTTCCTTCCCAGTGTGCCCACATATGTAAGTGCCTTGAAAGTCACTTTTATTTGCATGCACGCACCACATCCTTCAATGGTCGGCAACCATCAAAAGATGTGGCCGTTCCCCCCTGGCCTGTGAATGGATGTTACTTTGTGGATGTTACTGCAACAGCCAACCATTCACAAGGCGGGCTTTGGTGTAATCACAACGCGGCAAATTTACAGCCTTGCGAATCAACCAGAATAATCCCCTATATGTAAATTACAAGACAGGAAGTGATCACATACTCACCTGCTATTAAATGGTGCCCTCCGGGATACCAGGTGTAGGGGGTGCGGGAATTCCAGCAGATGTAACGGGATGCACTTCTGGAAGTCAGAACATTGCCTCTAAATTCCGGAGTCCCCTGTGCATTCAGCGAATGTGCGGACCAGCATGGATTGGAGTCTACGAAAAGGGGGGAATCACTGATATCATTTCTCTGACTGAGCCCTGAAATGTCTTTTTCGCAATTATCATACATTAAATGCTGTTAAATCTATGTATTACATGACATGCAAATAATAGTAAAGCGTGGAGCAGATACTGTAAAAAACAATATATGTAATTCAACATAGTGGAACGATCACATTGTAAATAAGCTGGAAACTGATTATTGCCGCCGGCCAATGTAACAGGTGAAGAATAGTCAGTGCGACGAGCTGACGCCTGGGAACCGTGTAATGTATATTGAGCTCTGTAATGCTGGCCACACATCAGACCAACAGTTGATTTGCCGGCGGTCGGGATCCCGGCGGTCGGAATCCCGACACTGGAATCCCGACCGCCGAAATCCCGAAACTTTCTCCCTCCGTGGGTGTCCACGACACCCATAGAGGGAGAATAAAATAGCGTGCCGAGCGTAGCGAGGCACCGGGCCCGCTGCGTGGCGAGCGCAGCGAGCCCGCAAGGGGGGGCGATCCATGTCCCCCCCTTGTCGGGATTTCGGCGGTCGGGATTCCAGTGTCGGGATTCCGACCGCCGGGATCCCGACCGCCGGGAAATCGTATCGGATCCAGACCAACTTTCCTCCAACCATCCAACTAGTTGCTTGGAGGGAATAAAAATCTGGTACTGGATGGGAACAAAGGACAATCAGAAATGTGCTCACAAACCCAGGAAAACTGACAAAAAAATTCAGTCAACTTGTTTAAATCAAACAGGTCCAACTACTGTACCGTGTCTGAGCGACAGTTTTTTTCCTTTTCAAGATTTTGGGAGCAAATATTTGAAGTAAATATTACATTTGCTCCCATCCAGTGACAGATTTTTATTCCATCCAAGCAACTAGTTGGATGGTTGGAGGAAAGTTGGTCTGATGTGTGGCCAGCATAAGTACCCACCTGAAGTAGCCCAAGTAGCCCAACCCTGAGAGGGAGAGTGATCAGATAGTATACAGGGCATTCCGGGGGAAATACAGAAACCAGGGTCTCCTTATAGAACAGATGCTAAACCAACTAAAATACTGATTTATTAGAAGATGATTATAATACAGTTCCTCCATCCGGTGCGTTGTCGGCCGCTGGAGTCGGCATTTCAGCTCACACCGGCCGGGGAGGGACGGGCTGAAATAATTGACAAGTGGCTTTGCGTGGCTAAACCTAATCCTAATGAGCACAAACAGCGCGTGATAAAATACATCAATAGATTATCACCCCATCTCCTTGGGGCTAATTCAGACCTGATCACGTGGCTGCGAATTTGCATATCAGCCGATTCTTCATAAACTGCACATGTGCACGGCCCCTAGTACCCATTCCAAGTCCTTCTATTCCATTCCAGACTCTTCACCCACTCTACTATTGTAGCAGCATCCTCCTCTCCCCCCCCCCGTGTCAGCCTGCCCACCTACACCCCTGCTCTAGCAGCATCCTCCTCTCCCCCCATGTGAGCCTGCCCACCTACACCCCTGCTCTAGCAGCATCCTCCTCTCCCCCCATGTCAGCCTGCCCACCTACACCCCTGCTCTAGCAGCATCCTCCTCTCCCCCCATGTCAGCCTGCCCACCTACACCCCTGCTCTAGCAGCATCCTCCTCTCCCCCCATGTCAGCCTGCCCACCTACACCCCTGCTCTAGCAGCATCCTCCTCTCCCCCCATGTCAGCCTGCCCACCTACACCCCTGCTCTAGCAGCATCCTCCTCTCCCCCCATGTCAGCCTGCCCACCTACACCCCTGCTCTAGCAGCATCCTCCTCTCCCCCCATGTCAGCCTGCCCACCTACACCCCTGCTCTAGCAGCATCCTCCTCTCCCCCCATGTCAGCCTGCCCACCTACACCCCTGCTCTAGCAGCATCCTCCTCTCCCCCCATGTCAGCCTGCCCACCTACACCCCTGCTCTAGCAGCATCCTCCTCTCCCCCCATGTCAGCCTGCCCACCTACACCCCTGCTCTAGCAGCATCCTCCTCTCCCCCCATGTCAGCCTGCCCATCCACACCCCTGCTCTAGCAGCATCCTCCTCTCCCCCCATGTTAGCCTGCCCACCTACACCCCTGCTCTAGCAGCATCATCCTCTCTCCCCATGTCAGCCTGCCCACCTACACCCCTGCTCTAGCAGCATCCTCCTCTCCCCCCATGTCAGCCTGCCCATCTACACCCCTGCTCTAGCAGCATCCTCCTCTCCCCCCATGTCAGCCTGCCCACCTACACCCCTGCTCTAGCAGCATCCTCCTCTCCCCCCATGTCAGCCTGCCCACCTACACCCCTGCTCTAGCAGCATCCTCCTCTCCCCCATGTCAGCCTGCCCACCTACACCCCTGCTCTAGCAGCATCCTCCTCTCCCCCCATGTCAGCCTGCCCATCTACACCCCTGCTCTAGCAGCATCCTCCTCTCCCCCCATGTCAGCCTGCCCACCTACACCCACCTACACCTACGCCCTAGGAGGCAGGGCGGGAGGAGGTGGGGGCAGCGATGAGAGAAGAGGACAGCGGGCAGGAGGAGGCAGGTGCATCCAGCAGCTGGGCACTGTGCGGCAGGCACTGCCGCTGACCGGGGACGGTCGGGAACTGATATATGTTACTGTATATGTATGGTGAGGTCTCGAGGAAGTGACGGGGCAGCGGCCAGCAGCGGGGCAATGTGTGGCACTAAAGCATGGGGGCGAGAGAGTGTATATCTATGGTTTTACTTTTTTTTTAGTGGGCTATGAGGTGTTACCTGCAGGCGTCGTAATGGGCGTTACCTAGGTCACGTGGGTACGACCCTAATGAATCTTTTTAAAATAACTATGCACTCCCCTCAGTGTAATTGTCTGGTAGTTTATATTGCAGCAATTCACACTAAGGGCCTGATTCAGCAAGGCTCGGTAAGCAGGGGTCAACTGCTGCTTGGCGAGCTCATAACAACCATCCGAACGCTCC
Source organism: Crinia signifera (assembly GCF_055691185.1). Lineage (NCBI taxonomy): Eukaryota > Metazoa > Chordata > Amphibia > Anura > Myobatrachidae > Crinia > Crinia signifera. Next base: position 19,924 of record NW_028142616.1, read on the forward strand.
GTCAGTACCATGCGAGGGAGTGTACTCACACACATATCCCCTCGCACACAGCTGGGTTAAGGCTCTGGAGGGCCCAGGGGACTTTTGACAGGGGGGCCCTGAGGTCTAACATTAAAATCATATTACAAATGTGTGTGTGTGTGTGTGTGTATGCATGTGTGTGTGTGTGTGTGTATGTGTTTGTGTATGTATGTGTGTGTGTATGCATGTTTGTGTGTGTATGCATGTGTGTGAATGCATGTACTGTATGTATATATGTATATATGTGTGTGTGTGTGTGTATGCATGTGTGTGTGTATGTATACATGTGTGTGTATGCATGTGTGTGTGTGTGTGTGTGTGTATGCATGTGTGTGTGTGTGTATGCATGTGTGTGTGTGTATGCATGTGTGTGCGTGTGTGTGTATGCATGTGTACACATACATATCTTTTATTGACATATTAGAGCCTGTGTGACCCAGAAATGTTGCAAATATGCTGTTTAATAAATGCAATGTAATATAATGGTTTAATACTGCAGTGCCATGCGTGGTCTGAATTCATTCCTGTCCCTCAGCAGGGGGATGTAATGGGATGCCGGCAGTCAGAATATCAATGCAGACCTCCCAATCAGTGGTGTAACTACAGAGGGTGCAGGGGATGCAACTGCTGTGGGGCACGGGGCCAATCCCCTACACCAGAGGTTCCCAATCTTTTTTGATTCACGGCACCCTAGAGAATCAGAATTTTTTTCACGGCACCCCTAGGTCCAAAAAAAATTAATTAGATTGGTTTTATATGCAATACTTAGAGGCAGTTATGTGGTAAAGGGCAGAATTTGCTTCTGTTTGTACACATTCTATGATTGGCAGCCACCAGCACTGGTTTTGCTCCTAAATAATTAACCATTAATAGTTTAAGTTGGTCCTGGACCACCAACCCAGGGCACCCCTGCATGTGTCCCGAGGCACCCCAGGGAGCCACGGCACACAGTTTGGGAACCACTGCCCTACACCCTATTTTAAGTTGATTTTTTTTTTTAATGGGAGCAGGAAACACAGCGGCTGCAGGAGCCTATATGAGGACTAATTCTGTCACTATGGTGGGTGGGAGCAGCAGGAAGCCCAGTGGCTGCCGGCTCTCAAGAGACCAGTGGCACAGTGGCGGCATATGTCACCTTACCCCCTCTCATCTGGCTGCCCGCACCTGAGGAGACATGTGAGTCACTGTGGCAGCAGGGGAAGGAGAAGACCCAGCGGCTGTAGGAGCACCGGAGGAGAAAAGTTACTGCAGCTGTGGGAGGAGGAGGAGGCCTGCGGCTGCCAGCGCTGTGAATGTAAGACCCTCCATTGCTAGTGAAATCAAGACATGCATCCTCTCCTCTTCCCCCATCACCCTCTGTAACCTCACCTCGTCACATCACCTCACCAACTCTATCCCTGCCACACCCCTATCAATCTCTCCCCTCACCCCCGTCACCTCACCCCTGACCTGCATCCTCTCTTCCCCTTATCATCCCTAGTCACCTGACCACCTCTCGCCCCGTCACCTCACCCCTGAGCTGCATCCTCTCCTCCCCCTCATCATCCCATGTCACCTGACCACCTCTCGCCCCGTCACCTCACCCCTGACCTGCATCCTCTCCTCCCCCTCATCATCCCATGTCACCTGACCACCTCTCGCCCCGTCACCTCACCCCTGACCTGCATCCTCTCCTCCCCCTCATCATCCCTAGTCACCTCACCAGCTCTCGCCCGCCCATCACCTCACCCCCTCTCTATCTCACTCCTGCTGCTCTCTGTCTCCCCTCTCTCCACCTTCTCTTTTTAGCACCTGCCCCACCCCCCATAGAAGCATTGTAGTGACAAAGGTGGTGGTTGGAGGCCATTTCAAGATTTTGCTATTGGGCCCTCAAAGTTCTAGTTACCCCCTGATCCCAATCATAAGTATGTGGGGCAGGCCAGCGTCAGGAGTTAGGGTCAGGCTGTGGGCAGGAGTGTTCGGCCACTAGAAAGAAGGGGGGTTAGGGTTAGGCTGTGGGGCACGAAGGTTAGGCACTAGCAAGGAGGGATAGGATGATGGCATCTGTATTCTGACTGCCGGCATCTACACCACCAGTCATCTGCATGTATTTCATAAATAATATACGAGTATACATACATATATATGTATATACATAGCCTATAGGGCATACACAGACACATACCATACATAGACACAGGGCATATATGCACATATACCATACATACACACAGGACATACACACACATACCATGCATACACATGTGGCATAAACACACACTATGTTTATAAAAACACACAAGCTATAGACATTATTAAAGCAAATAAGCCGCACAAGCAATCACACCCACACTGCTGCTACCAAGACATCACAGTGCTCACTGGGCCAGCATACAGTGATGTATTAATGGTTTTTACACTCCTCACCCCACTGCCTATGCCTCTTCTGCTGGCACCAACAACAAAGCACACATACCTGGGGAGTCAGCCTCACCAGGACAGAAGCAGCTCTATCTCACAGCCCTGTGAGGTGTAGAGAGAGGAGCTGCCTGAAAGCTGAGGAACTGTGCGCTGCAGCGCCACCTATCTGAAACTCTACAACATTACACCCAAAACTGTCTCCATGTATTCCCCACAGCTCAGCTGTATATATAAAAAATTTTTTTTTAGCTGGTTTGAACGGGGACCCTTTCAGAAAGGGGGGACTGGGGATACATACCCCCTCCCCCCCAATCCGGCCCGCCAAAGTCGTGTGTCAGGGATTGGAAATGTGCAAACCCCGACCATCAGGGCTGGTTCCGAATTCAAGGCCTGATTCAGTATCGCTCGCTAAGCAGTGGTCAGTTGCTACTTAGTGAGCGGCATAACACGCGGCCCCTGCCACCGAATCCTATCGGTAACATGCGAGGGGATGTACGCGAACATATCCCCTCACATGCGGCCATCAAATGATTTCTCTCTTCTTATAAACTGAGTTTCTTTTCCGTCTGAGTTCGCCAAAGAGGGGGTGGGCGCTGACATCATGTGGGGTCAGCCGCCGGCCCGCCTGACTTCCCAGGGAACGGCCAGCGTTTTCATGGGGACGCTTATAAAATGCTGAACGTTCCCGTGCTCCGGCCTTTGCCCGCCTCCTCCCCTACCCGTGCAAGCACCTCACCTTTGACAGGTGTCGAAAGCGTTCGCACAGCGGCCCTGCACTTGCGTATAATTGGCCATAAGCATGCGCAGAGCAGCACCATCAGTACACTGGGGACGATCACTCCTGAATCACCCCCTCGGATCGATACGCACGATCCTGAATCAGCCTCCAACTGCGCTGTTTTAGGACTTAATGACAATAAACTTCCTGTCATCCGGCAGTCTAGTAATCTCTGAGGTGTATGAGGAGTCTAGTTACAGACCTGTACGTCTGATCCTCTTTCTGCACCAGGACAGCTCCTCTGAATCAGGGCAGACTTCTCCACAGAGACTGGCGAATCTCTGAACTTCCTCTGCCCTCTGGCACCTACCCAGTGGCGCAAGTCGAAATGATTTCTTATCGGTACTCTAAGCGAGTGCACCAAAAGTGGGTGTGGCCATGTGTCATGAGGGGGCGTGGTCATATGAAACTAAACAAGTGGTTACAGGACAATAGGGGCATGGCCACATTATGACACATGCTGTAATGCCCATTACACATTATGCCCCACAAGGTAATGCCTATTACACAAAATTATCCCTCACTGTAAATTCCACTTCACATTATGCACCACACGTTAATGCCCATTACTTATTAAACCACATGCCATTATGCCCATTACATGTCATTATGTCACACACCGTAATGCCTATTACATATTATGTCACATAAGTGCCGCTTACCTACATGCTAGTTGCCAGGAGCTGCGTGCTCGATGCCAGGAGTTTTGTGATTGTTGGCACAGGGGGTTTCATGCTTGTTGCCATGAGAGGATTACATGCTTGCTGCCATGGGGGGTTCCATGCTCATTGCCATGAAGTGATTACACATTCATTGCCCAGGGGATGGAAAAGGGTTTACATCCTTGTTGCCCAAGGCGGGGGGGATTACATGCTTTTTGCTCAGGGGGCTCCCTCCAACCATGTCGGCTCATGCCCCTCCTGGGCCCCTGACCCCAGGCTGATTGGCTCCGGAGCTGCACTATATTTGAAATGGCTGAGAGCCGCTGGAGGGGTGAGGAAAGCCTGCCACGCTGCGCTCCACTCTTCTAGTCTCTCAATGGCAGAGGTGCTGGAGGGGTGGGGGAACCTGTGGTGCTGCTCTGCTCTCTCCTTCACCTCTCATTGGCGGCACCCGCCAGAGGGGTGGGAGAAGCGCAGCAGGGAATGCAAGGTGATACGGTGTATCAGCAACATATTTCTAATAGGTACGCCGTACCACTCCGTACTCCCTTATTTGCACCACCGCACCTACTCCAGCCAGTCCCTGCACTCTTGTCAGCAGCCGGTTGCGATCGTCTTTTAGGTAGCCATCCTGACTGGCCAGGACATTGCAGGATGCTGCTGTACTACCTTTGTGAGTACAGGGCTGCAGCCATGTATATCACTGCAGCTCGTGCCAATTGTTCTTCACTGCACAGGTGTGATCGGGTTAAAGAACATACAGCCTCATGGCTGCAAATGGTTCCCCTGTCACATCTCTCCTGCTCCTAGAACACACAGTGTAAAAGTGTACAAGGAAGCCAATATTGTGTATTGTGATTTTGTCATGTTCCTTCCCCCTTTATATTTCTTCCTTCTGTATCCCTCTCCTTTTGCAAAAAAAAAAAAAAAAATTCAATAAAATTACTGATGTTAAACAAACTATAACCAGAAATGTAAACAACAAAGTGATTGGCCGATAGTTTGGGGGTATCACAGTTGCAGGGTAATTACTTTTTTGTTGTTCAGCAATGTCAGTATTGCTTTGGCCTTGTATCAGGTTGTCCTAAAAGGTTATCCTTCTAAGCTGCCCAGACCCCACTGAAGAAACGCATCCCCATGACAATACAGAATGTCCCCACCCCATAAGTCACAGTTCGGATGGTGCTTGCTGAGGAATCTGTAATTCATTTGCTGTGTGCCACCCAGAGCATTTATAGATGAGGAAACAAAGCTTAATTGTTGGTTCATGGGACCACAAACCCTTATCTCACATTGGGCCAGATGTATCAAGCTTCAAAAAGTGATAAAGTGGGGAGTGATAAAGAGCCATCCAATCACCTCCAACCTGTCATTTTTCTAACCCAGCCTGTAACATGGCAGGTAGGATCTGATTGGCTGGCTGTTTATCTCTCTCTGTTTTATCACCTTTGAAGATTGATACATCTGGCTCATTGTATCTGAGTCTCTTTAATGTTTTCTGCAAATCCAGATGTGCTTTGATGCAGTCTCTCTAATAATGGCTTCTTTCTAGCCACCCTCCCATACAGGCCAGTTGTGTGCAGAGCTTTTCATATTGCTGACTGGTGCATCCTCACTCCCACCTGAGGCACTGAGCTCTGTAGGTCCTCCTATAATAATAGTCGGCTACCCTGTGGGTCTCTCACCAGTCTCCTGGCTCTACCGCTGACTAGTGATGGGCGGCTTGGTCTAGGCAGCACCTGGGCAGCAGGACATAGCTTCCATTTCACCACTGATCCTACAGTGGGACATCAGAGCACTTTACCTTTATTATTGGCTATTATCTTGTAGCCTTTCCTGCCTTGGGCATGTCTATAACTTTATCTGTTAGGTGAATAAAATGCTCCTTGGTCTCCAGTCTCACAGCTTTCCTTCACATTCTCCACCTGACCAATGTGATTTCAATGAAAGGGAGTTTGTCCATACATATTATTAAAATTAATATTGTATTATATCAGATAACAATCTCCTGTTTATATTGGAACAGGGTTATTTATATTTAAAGGTCATATATATATATATATATATATATGATAAACTCATTATTGTATAAGTCTATCAAAAATCTACGCAATAAGAATAATTGTAACCTACAATCAACAGCAACAACAACATCAGCAACTGGTTCAGGTAAGCAGAGCAAACCCAAGCCTACAAGGCTTATTCTGGCAGGGTGAGGGCTTGGCGCAGTAAGGGGTCCCAGCAACATTCTGTGGCTTCTGATTTATATTCTGTTCCCCAGTGGCACCAGGTTGTCTTTATAGGTGCCGGATGACTGAGCGGCAGTCAGGATTCCAACAGTAATTACATCAACGTCGGAATCCCGACTGCTAAACCCCTGACAGACGGGCAGCGGCTATTCTCCCTTGTGGGGGTCAGCTGACCGCCCGCTAACTCCCAAGCATCCGCGCATATGTAAGTGTGAGTCACTTTTACATGCGTGCACCTTCGCCATCATTCGATGGTCGCCAACCATCGAATGATGTGAGTGGATTACAGTAGGCTGCGTATGGATGTTACTGTGTAACATCCATTTGCAGGCCCTGCAAGGGAATAGCCCTTGCGAATGGGTGGTGGCCGGGCCACCATTCGCAAGACCGGGTTTGGTGGACTCGATCAACCAGAATAACCCCTTTATCTGTAGTGTTATGTGGGGTGCGTCTACAGTGCCTCCAAATCCAATGTTTCTGCAGTCACAAAACACCAGTCACAGTACAAATAATTATTAATATTTTGGGGATTTATATGCAGACAAGATATATATATATTTTTTACTTCAGACCCAAAGAACAGGGTAAGAGGAAGGGGATAACAGTGCAAGGAGAGTAGCAAGGGAAATATAAATACAAATTGGGAAATTTGATAAAATCAAATATTAAAAATGCTTTGAGCTCATAGGTCCAGATAAAATGGCAGTTTAACCCTTCCAATACTATAGGCCTGGACCTCCAGTCATGGAAGGGTTAAAATGCTACAATGCGATAGTGTCTTATTAACTGTAAGAAAACCATACTTACAGGATTGTAACATTAAGAGCAGAAATGGCGTCAGAAAGACCGATCGGGGGTCTGGTATCTGGGTCCTTAATAATAAAGTCACCACTTCATCTGTTTGCACAGCGCTGGCGCGCCGCGTGCCCAGTTTAGGGAGCGCTGATTCACCATCTGGCACTAATGACTGCATCCCTTCTTTTCGAGGCACAATATTGGTCCTCGCGCCATGTTAAGATTAAGTGCACTTTTGTGGTTAGAGAATTAAATACAAAACAAACAAGAACCAAAAAAAAAAGGATTCACATAAAATACAATAGAGCACAAAGATATCTCAGTAACGTAAAACGGCTTGTGCAGCCTCTGGCTTAGAGGCAGCAGCTAACAGGTCAGACTGCTGAGCTACACAGCTTGCAGAGATGGTTAACAACAATCGGAGATGGGGTCTTCCTGGTAACTTCAATCAAGGATTGGGAGGGTCAGAGATAAAGGGAAGGTTTGTAACAGAATCATACATAACATTTAACATACAGAAAATCAATCACATTTTTCTTGCGTGGGGATAGTTCCCTGTGTCTCCAGTGTGATGGTTTACTGATTTCCAGTTGTGCCCAGTTGATTCCAGTGCTGCTTGGTTTGGTCCAGTGTTGCACATCCAGTGAGGGGTTTGGGTCACCCCGCGACTGCCCGCAGTCTGGGGGGCATGGAGGGGGAGGGGCACGGGCACGTTTTCTGTGCCCAATGGAAAAAAAGGAAAAATTTGTGTTTTTTTTCCAGCTGTTCAACGAGCGCGTCATTCTCAGAGTCGGTAAAAACTGAAATAATAGTCTGTAACTTGTGAAGGATCCAGAGAAGTGTCATAGCATCCTGCTGCTCCCTGAGAGACAGAAAGAGGGACAGTTAGAGAAGACTCCTGCGTATGAGGCATGAACACTGCACAAGTATCAGACAATAGAGGGAGATTTCAGGTGCTAGAAGGCGCATCTATTGTCTAATGACCTAACACTAATACTGGCAATGTATTATAATCGGTGTCTGGATTCTGGGAAGACTGGCGCAGTGTAACCCAAGCTGATGGCTGCGTATTGGTTGTAAATGCACTAAGGACACTGGTGAGTAGATCGGAACGGCTTACCGGAGGTGACACCTGCAGGTGAAAGGTGAAATCCTGGGAAGGAAACAACTGGAGAGACCATAAGTGGTACGATGATGGGATCGGCTGGGTACACGCTCCAGAGACCTGGGGGAGAGAAAAAGTTTCCATCAACTCCCATTACATTTACTACCAGGCGTACATACATATAATACTACATTTTATTAGCAGCTTATAGTCTCTGATCATGCTACTGCAAATGCCTGTAGCAGCCAGGGTCTATGGTACCATAGCAGGAATCTGGCGGCTTTAGGACCCTTGCCATATGCTGTCTAGCTAGCCCTAGGGTGCTCAGCACAGGCCGCAGACTTACAATGGTCTATGACACAGGTCTTCAACCTGTGGCCCTCCAGATGTTGTGGAACTACATGTCCCAGCATGCCCTGTCAGTTTTGACATGCTCTTATAGGAAAAAAAATGTGGCAATGCATGTTGGAACATGTAGTTTCACAACATCTGGGGGGCCATTAAAGATCCATGGTCTATGATATATTTGGGAGAACCATTTCACCTTGTGTGGAGCGGAGCATAGAAACTTAAGTGACAGCTCTGTTGAACAGCCTAAAACTTACCTTCATCTGCACTTTAGCATACTCTGAGTTGCTTGCAGCTTTACGGAACTGTGAACATTGGGTCAGGGCTAAAAAAAAGGGCAAAAGCGCTTATTTAGGGTTTAAGATTTGTAAGTTTGTTTGCATATTATTGCGCAATAATATAGATATTTAAGCACTTAGGTGTTACAGCAAAAGGTTGAATAGAGAGTTATTAAATGGTACAGATATTTGAATGTGATTAATTAAGAGTACAATAAGAATGTTCATTGGTTGTAACATAATACAGTAGAATTGTAGAATACATTTGTTTACTTTAAGAAAACATCTAATCAGTCGTTCTTCTCTGCGGGCGTCCTCGGAGATTTGCATAGTCTCCGAGGTGCTCGTAGCGGGGTGGGCATACAGTAGGCGGGCAGGGGGCCTTCGCAGGGTTTCCTGGGTGTACTCACAAAAATATTGGCTGCACCCAGGAAATGCTGGGCATCAGCAAGTGAACGGGGGTGGCTACTTGCCTTCCGGGGGCCGGCAGCAGACGTCACCGAATGTCAGCTGCCCACAATGTTCACGGAGCAGGGTGCCACTAAATAAAGTCACCAGGGAGTGAGCGCTTCAGAAATCGACCATCTAATGATTTTGGGAAAATCTGCGAATAGCGGGGTGTGGGCATTTGGGCGGTGCTACAAAGCTCACAAAGAAGCAAAATAACACTGCTTTGCGAGCCAACCAGAATAAGGCCCATACTGCTTATTAATGGGTGCAAGAATAGTGTAGCCATGGCAGAAACAATGGTTAAGCATAGAGAACCCCAAGTAGGCATCGGCCTGGCTGCGTTCCCATGGGAATGCCCAGCATTACATAGAGACGCCCATGCCACTTTCATGGAGGAGAAACATCCTCCGGTGCGTGACAGCACTTGATGCTCTGATGAAGTGAGCTATTAGGGGGAGCAGGCAAGAAACCGAATGGACATTCCAAACTACATCATCTACATATGCGATGGTCAGTGGGATGTACCGCCAATGCTTTGTACATCCCGTCCGGAGAGAGAGAGAGTTGGGGCAGAGAGAGCGAGAGAGAGAGAGTTGGGGCAGAGAGAGCAAGAGAGAGAGAGAGTTGGGGCAGAGAGAGCAAGAGAGAGAGAGAGTTGGGGCAGAGAGAGCAAGAGAGAGAGAGAGTTGGGGCAGAGAGAGAGACTGGACACACTTGTCGGCATAGGCAGGCAGCAGACGGAACACATGAATTCCCCGCCTGACTCTGCAACGCCCCAATTGCTGGCTCAATAATCCTGGCTGGTACACACTTTTAAAGAAGAAAATCAACGAAATAAAGATGTATTGTTTGTGGGGTTACCACCTTTTCCCCTTTAATTCCGGACACATATTAATTACACATGTTCTGTGGCTGACTGACTTCAAGACTCCATATCACCTGGTTTTAAACTTCCACAGAACCTGTGTAATTAATATGTGTCCGGAATTAAAGGGGAAAGGTGGTAACCCTAATTGTTTGTGGGGAAACAATTGTTGTCACTGATTTTCATTCTGTCTTTGACTGATCTTCCTTAACCATTGCATTGGCAGGTCTCAGTATCATATCCGCCACATTGAAATTTTTTGCACTTGTTTTGTCCTTGGGGTTGGTGAAACCTTAATCATCAGCGTCAGCTGTTTAAGTGTCTAGTGCTGGGGTAGCCAACCCTAGTCCTCGAGAGCTACCAACAGTGCATGTTTTGCAGGTCTCCTCACAGAATCACAAGTGAAGTAATTAGCTCCACCTGTGTATCTTTTAAAATCTGTCAGTGATTAATGAGTGCAGCTGTGCAGCAGCTAGGTTGTCTGGAAAATGTGGACTGTTGGTAGCTCTCGAGGGCTAGGGTTGGCTACCACTGGTCTAGTGCAACCAGTATAGTTCTTTCTATCATTGTAGCGATAGAATTAGACAGGCAGCCTCTATGAACAATATACTTGCTATTTTAGGACAACGTTTTGAATTAGCTAAAACTGTAGCATTCCTGTTGCCACCATAACAGCAACACCCCTCACCCCCCCCCCCACACACACACACAGCCACCACTAATAATGCTACTTTCACTGTATGATAAGCATTTGCTAACTAAAACCCTACTCCTCTGAGTAATTGCTGCATCTCTATACACTTGTACCCAGACCGTCCAATAGGACCCTTCCATCAGGTACAGAAAGCTCTGCTCCCGGACTTCCCAGGTGCAGTTACCTGCAGTGAAACAGCTTTCTCATCAATTATCTAGTTCAACACAGGTGACTACAATCATAAACAGGGGGAAGCCCAAGTGCAGATCCTCTTGTACCTGATGGAAGGGGTCGTGCTAGGGGATCTGTTATTCCCCCACTCCCATCCCTAACTCCCCTCTCACATGTCAATACAGACAAAAGTAAAACAGTAGGGATGGTCATTGACCATCGATTATTCCAAACATCGGTGGTTCATGGCCAATGTCGAATACTTTAGCCATAGATGGGGGAGAACCAGATGGTTTCCCTCCATCGATGGAACAGCAAAACAATGTTTGCCTTTTTTTAAAAAGTGCTGGGACACAGAGCATACAGTAGCTCTGCCCCCCGACACCAGCGAAGCCCCGTCCCCCGTCTTTTAATTGGCCCACAGCCCAATCAATCAAACACAATGGATGACCATCGATATGTAAAAATATCGATGGACATCCATTGCATAGTTTAGCACTATCGATGGCCAGTTGCAGAATTGCCATCGATGGCAATGGCAACGATGGCCATCCCTATAAAACAGATATTTTAGTAGATGTATTTAAAAGTGAAATAACATAGGCACCTGATTATCACTACCCCGGAGGGCTGTATTCTATTGTATTATTGTGGTGAAATAGTTACAGCCATACATTTATGTACATTTAATGTTCCTTTCCTGCAGTTAGATTATAAATTAGGAACATGTACATAGGATCTCACTGAAATTAGGCACAAATAACATTAACAGGGTAAGTTATAGCAACTTAGAAATCCTAAAAATAAAATTAGACCCATTAGCATGGATACTATAGAGTGTATATGGGAGAGCAGCAAGCTGGTCACATGACCCAAGCTATACACTTTCATAGCTGAGAGTGGCAGTTATTTTCCAACTGGCATCTCTGCAGCAGACAGCATCAGAGGAGGAAGCAGCAGCGCAAGCAGAGGATTGAGAAGGGGAGAAAAAGCGATTTCAGGAGACAGAAAGCCAATTACTGGATCAGGTGTACCCGTCGTAAGACGCAGGAGCCGAATCAGGAGAGGTAAGTAAACTTATTGGATCAGGTGTACCCGTCGGAAGACGCAGGAGCCAGATCAGGAAAGGTAAATTGACCAATTGGATCAGGTGTACCCGTCGGAAGATGCAGGAGCCAGATCAGGAAAGGTAAATCGACTTATTGGATCAGGTGTACCCGTCGGAAGACGCAGGAGCCAGATCAGGAGAGGTAAATCGACCAATTGGATCAGGTGTACCCGTCAGAAGACGCAGGAGCCAGATCAGGAGAGGTAAATTGACCAATTGGATCAGGTGTACACGTCGGGAGACGCAGGAGCCAGATCAGGAAAGGTAAATTGACCAATTGGATCAGGTGTACCCGTCGGAAGACGCAGGAGCCAGATCAGGAGAGGAAAGTCGACTGATTGGATCAGGTGTACCCGTCGGAAGACGCAGGAGCCAGATCAGGAAAGGTAAACGACCAATTGGATCAGGTGTACCCGTCGGAAGACGCAGGAGCCAGATCAGGAAAGGTAAATTGACCAATTGGATCAGGTGTACCCGTCGGAAGACGCAGGAGCCAGATCAGGAGAGGTAAATTGACCAATTGGATTAGGTGTACCCGTCGGAAGACGCAGGAGCCAGATCAGGAAAGGTAAATTGACCAATTGGATCAGGTGTACCCGTCGGAAGACGCAGGAGCCAGATCAGGAAAGGTAAATTGACCAATTGGATCAGGTGTACCCGTCGGAAGACGCAGGAGCCAGATCAGGAAAGGTAAACGACCAATTGGATCAGGTGTACCCGTCGGAAGACGCAGGAGCCAGATCAGGAAAGGTAAATTGACCAATTGGATCAGGTGTACCCGTCGGAAGACGCAGGAGCCAGATCAGGAGAGGTAAATTGACTCAGTGGATCAGGTGTACCCGTCGGAAGACGCAGGAGCCAGATCAGGAGAGGTAAATCGACTCCTTGGATCAGGTGTACCCGTCGGAAGACGCAGGAGCCAGATCAGGAGAGGTAAATTGACCAATTGGATCAGGTGTACCCGTCGGAAGACGCAGGAGCCAGATCAGGAAAGGTAAATTGACCAATTGGATCAGGTGTACCCGTCGGAAGACGCAGGAGCCAGATCAGGAAAGGTAAATTGACCAATTGGATCAGGTGTACCCGTCGGAAGACGCAGGAGCCAGATCAGGAAAGGTAAATTGACCAATTGGATCAGGTGTACCCGTCGGAAGACGCAGGAGCCAGATCAGGGAAGGTAAATTGACCAATTGGATCAGGTGTACCCGTCGGAAGACGCAGGAGCCAGATCAGGAAAGGTAAATTGACCAATTGGATCAGGTGTACCCGTCGGAAGACGCAGGAGCCAGATCAGGAGAGGAAAGTCAACTTATTGGATCAGGTGTACCCGTCGGGAGACGCAGGAGCCAGATCAGGAAAGGTAAACGACCAATTGGATCAGGTGTACCCGTCGGAAGACGCAGGAGCCAGATCAGGAGAGGTAAGTCGACTGATTGGATCAGGTGTACCCGTCGGAAGACGCAGGAGCCTGATCAGCAGAGGTAAGTTGACATTTTGGATCAGGTGTACCCATCGGAAGATGCAGGAGCCGGATCAGAAGATGGAGGAGATGGTCGGGAAGAAGAGGAGAAGGAAGGAGACCTCAAGAAGGCCTGAAAAGGAAGCACCTGAGGAGGAACCCAGCGGCAAGATACAGAAGACAGACCAGAACACAGAGGAGATGGCCGGAAAGAAGAGGTGCAGGAAGGAGACATCAAGAAAGCCTGAAAAGGAAGCACCTGAGGAGTCCAGCAGCAAGATGCAGGAGAAAGACCAGAAGACAGTGAACAACACTTCATCAAGAAAATCCAGAGAGGAAGAATCGCTGGAAGAGAGAAAGAGAGCGGCAAGCGAGGCTAAAGACCCGGATGAAGATCAGCCAAGACCAGGTAAGCGGAAATGTAGTTGGATGTCCTTGCACTGTAGTTCATTTTCACATTGGCAAAGTTGAATATTGTTTATATAAAAAAAATATAAATAATGTTTTATATGTAATTTATATTCACTTCATTGGTTACTACAGTTATTCAGATAAAGACAGTCTAAAAAAAAAGGATTAGTAAAACTACTGTAATATTTATGGAGAAAGGTGCACAACTACAAAGGTGCTGTAACCTACAGTATAGCTCAGTTTGGTGACAGGCATATGCCGGCATTCGCAGTGTCATTTACACAATGAAAACACAGTATGAATGTTCTTCTACCTTTACCTAGCCTAATCCTAACATTACTATGATTATTACTTTATTAACCCCACACCCAAACATCAGGGGGTTTACAGAATAGCTCTAGGTTTACTGGCACTAAAGGTGGTAATACCCAGGATGGCGGTGCCTGCATTTATACGTGACAGCCCAACCCCCCTGGGGAAGACAGCCATGGTGATAACTGAAGAATGTAGGGCTGATGTGACCCGGTGTAATGACTCATGGGGGGAAATTTACTAAGATGTGTATGCTACTTCACATGTGATGTTGCTATAGGCAACCAATCACACTCTACTTCTTATTTATTTAGCATCCTCTAGAAGACAGGATCTGATTGGTTGCCCATAGCAACATCACATGTGAAGTAGAATACACATCTTAGTAAATCCCCCCCCCCCTCCCCCCATGGTGTCATGGCGGTTTTTTCCCTTCATTTAATTATGGACTTGGTACAATATTAGATATTTAATCTAAAGTAATGTATGTTAACATGAATTTCACATATAGGAATACAGATGCAAACCCTTTCAGGCTGTTAATAGGACAACAAAACGCATTATATCCCGTGTCAAACTTGGACATGAAGGCGAATGTAATGGTTGGCATCTATTGTAGCTCAATGCCATTACAAATGTACTACAGGCGATGTGATTAGTGCCAGAACGGTATGGCCAGTAACTACAGGATTAGCTCAGAGGAATTGGCTTGGTCACTAGAACCCCAGGCAATCCTTTTGATCACTAGCAATAATTTCCCTGCTTAAATTCGCATGAGAATGCATCACTACCAGTTCCTTACAACACATAAATGCACATGCTCCATTCCTACATTATCAAATAGGCACTATTCAGTTACGCAACAAAATTATTAAACTCAAAAGTGATCAAGGTGCCATTATTTAAAAAATGTTTCCGATTAGCTATAAGTATCTTCAGCTTTGTAAAACCCTACAGTGTGTTTTATGTTGTGGTCCCAGTATTCCCACTTCAGTTATCATCATATTACTTTGTCTTTAGCCTTTAAACAATAAATTCATAATGTCTCTTACTTTACTCCACAAGGACCAAGCAGCGTCTCACCACCGGACAAGGAGGAACCTCTCTTCATGGACAGGTACAAGATCAGCCGTGAGTTAGGAGAGGGCGGCTATGGAGTGGTCCTGCTGGCGCGTGAGATCTCCACCAAGACGAATGTCGCCATAAAGGTCGTGAACAACGAGGGACTGTCAGAGAGAGAAAAAGAGAAGACAAGGATTGAGACCAGGGCCCTACAATCAACATCTGGGAGCCCCTTCTTAGTACATGGCCTCCTGACCTTCCAGACCGAGAACATCTTGGCATTCGTCATGGACTACGCCAACGGAGGAGACTTATTCGACCTGCTGCAATCAAGAGGGCGTCTTGAGTCTACAGCTGCAACGTAAGATCTATGCATAATCTGGTGTATAACTGTGTGACTGTGTGCAAGGCAAAATCCTATAGGAGCTTACAGTCTAGGAAATGAGCAAACACACATACTTAAGGCCCCCATACACTATGCGATGTTGGACCGATTCCATGCGATTTGAGCACTTGGGCTGCTAAATCGCGTGAAATAGGCCCAAAATCGCATGTGTTTGACATTTGATCCGATCCGATGCGCGTTCCCGTGCCCATCGGACCGGATCAGGAGGTCGGATGTGCAGCATGTACGATTACGTCCGACCTCCTGCAGCGGGCGGGCAGTGGCGGCTTTTAAATGAGTGGCCAGGGGGTGCCGTGAGGAAGACGTCCAGCCAGTGATCATAAGCTTTTTGTCACTGCCGTGGGCGGGCGGTGGTGGTAATCAGATCAGTGCTGGGGCAGTCGGTGGTGACCTGATCATCAGTGTCCAGTCCACTGTCCAGCGCCGTAGCGGGCCGGCAGCAGCGGCAATTACAACTTTAAAATAACATGTCAAATGACTGCCCGGCTAATGATTGGCTGAGATAGAGCACTCCTCGGCAGCTGATTGGCTGAGAGTGCTCTATCTCAGCCAATCAAAAGCCAGAGAGTCATTTGACACATTCTTTTCAAGATGTAATAGCTGCTGCCTGCCCGCTGCGGCGCTGGACAGTGGACACTGATGATCTGGTCACCGCCGCTCGCCCCAGCACTGATTTGATTAACGCTGCGGCCCCACTGTTTCCACCCCAGCCAGCCACTCATTTGAGAGCCGCCGCCTGCCCCCACTGCTCCTCACCACCCTACAGCTCCCTGTTATTTTTTTTACATGTGATAAATCACATGTGATTTATCACATGTAAAAAATGGCACATCAAGTCCTAAATTGTATGTGAGCCTCCCGGGGAGCTGACGGGTGGCTCGGAGGAGAATTGGGTCCGACTTGTCCTAATGTATGGGGGCCCTTACATTCACTGTACAATATATGTTATTCCTTGTTGGACTCCCATCACTTTAGGGTATAGGTATGAAGCAGTGATAAGGAAGTGAGCCAGAAGAGAAGTGGCCCATGGCAACCAATCAGCACTGAAGTAAAGGTGCGTACACACGGTAAGATATAGTGCACAATCTAGCTAGCTAGTTTTGAATAGCGTGCTAGATAGTGCACTATATCTTCCCGTGTGTACGCACTATCTGACGTACGATGCACGCTCCCACCGGTCGTCTGGCAGGGAGCTGCTCGGGTGAGCATGCAACTCAATTCTGGCTAGAAAGCATAAGATGTATAGTGTAGTATAGCTGTGACGTCATATCGTATGTGATATCTTATGCACACTGTACGTTATTATAAGCACAAATCTTATGCTTCTGACCACTGGGACTTTCCTGGGAAATAGTGTATAATATCATACGGAACATAAATCGTACCGTGTGTACGCACCTTAACGCCTGTAATTTGCATAGTATGAAATTATACAGAGTAGCTGATTGGTTGCCATAGACCAATTTTCCTCTGGCTCATTGCTCCTCCCTTATCACTGCTCATACAACTACCCCTTTGCCTTTTCCTACTATGACTTTATCCTACCTGTATTTTCTTTTGCCGTTTCTATAGCTCTTAAGGTGGCCATGCGCTTCTTCTTGCAGCAGAGTATGGCCATCCAGTCCCTTCGGCCGGAACCTTCCCAGGAGGATCGCATGTGATGTATCGCATACGATCCTTTGACATGTGATGTATCACATGCGACCCCGCTCCCCGCAGTGGGTCCGAGTTGGAGGTCGGACATGCAGCAGGTACGACCTTTGATCTGATGCACAGTGGACCGCGTATCGGATCAGATGTCAAACACACCCGATTTGGCCACTTTTACACAATTTCTCAGCCCGATCCGTCAGAATCAGGTGAAAAGTAGCCAAATTCGGACTAGTGTATGGGCACCTTTACACTATTCCCCATCCTACACTGCATCTCTCTATCCTGCCCATACACTACGGCTGATTTGGGATGTTACAATATTGATACATTTCTTCTTTAACAG
The DNA here is from genome assembly GCF_055691185.1 of Crinia signifera. Classification (NCBI taxonomy): domain Eukaryota; kingdom Metazoa; phylum Chordata; class Amphibia; order Anura; family Myobatrachidae; genus Crinia; species Crinia signifera. The sequence goes on from NW_028142616.1 coordinate 37,494, forward strand.
AGTCTTCGCTGCCGAGATCGTGTCCGGTCTCCAGCACTTCCACAGGATGGGCTTCATCCATCGGTAACTAACTTTCTTTCCTTGTTTAAATAAACATAAAATACAAGGGCTGCATTAGTACTTGTTCTTATTGTGGGGAATAAATCATAGTAGTTACACCCTTATAAACATAACATTACTCTGCGATGCATTCAGTGCTAATATGTGTACTGAGAAATAAGAGGTATGTTAAGATATTTTACTGCCTGCACAGAAGACCCATGTGCAGAAGAACTGGCACTGATGCCATAATATTTGCTATATTCTGCACAGACACAAACTCCATATTTCTGGGGAAGACATATGGCGTTCCAGTCATCCATGCTCGGTGAGCATAATGGGCAGCCTGGTGCCCCCTCAGCTTTAGGACCTTGTTCATAACACACACTGCACCCTGGTCTGGCCATGTGGAACAGGCATTTATCAATTGGGAGATGCACTTTTCTACATTTCCAGATGTATCCTCATATAGCCAGCCTCAATCCGCCATGCTGAGTAAGTGCCAGTGAGACCCCAGGTCCCGTGCAACTCTGCCAGCATCCAGCATCTGCCAGCAAATGCCTCTTAGTCACAACATAACACAACTAAGATGCGCCAGGAGACTTTGCCCTAATATGTGTCTGAGGACATATCTGCAGCCTTAGTCACTTACTGTATTATGTATTTCATATACTGTCCATGCAAACAAGTACTTAATGAAGAAGTTGTTCCTATTACAGAGACATCAAACCAGAGAACATCCTGCTTCATGACGGCCATATTAAAATCGCCGACTTCGGGCTGGCGTTGGAGAACACACCCAAAACCTCTGGCTACGCTGGAACACGTGGCTACATTGCCCCAGAGGTGAGGCTATAATAAATTAGAGGTCGGCTGTACAGTATAAAGGTGCATGCTACAAACAGTAGCGGCTTTATGTTCTAAATGGCATCTAATCATGATCTGCCTTCACTGACAGCCAATCACAGGTGTTTTCCTACACTGGTGGTTTATGAGTGGCTGGCTGGGTAATGCAGAGCCAGGGCAATCTCTTTTATCATTTTGCAGGGGTTGTTCATAGTGAACTTTTGTATCTATGGGGATTTTCCAGGTTTGGTTTATACCTTTGACTCCTTTATTGGCACTCCCGAGAATTTTACGGGTTATGCTCCAGTTCACGCTGAGATCAGTGCTACGCTCGGCTTCAGCAGCTGCCCAGCCTTGCCTCCTTCCCCCGGCTGTGTGCGGTGTGACCTTGTAATGTCATCTCACACACAGCCAGGTTCAGGGCCGGGCAGCGGCTGATGGAATGCCCAGCGGCACTGCTCGGCTCTGGGTAATGCAGTGGGGGGGTGTTAGGAAGCGCTCTTCCCCCCAAAAAAACACCACTGAAGGGGTTAACTTACACGATATTTTGTATTGAGTAAATAATAACTGGGTCTCATAGTATTATTGTAATAAACCAAGGTACTTGTGACTTATCTGGGCGCCCCAGATGATCACACCTAAAAATCGCGTCAAATCGCATACAATCAGATTGCCTGCGATGTGATTTGACGCAATTTGATGCAATTTTAATATGTGAAGGCAACCAGATGCCTGTTTCATATGTGAAATGGCCCCCCAGACCCCATTTTTAATTGTATACCCACCCTGATGGCTAAGTGCCCCCCATTGTTAACGCCACCCCACTATCAACGCCAACCCAAAGCGTGGCGAGCGTAGCGTGCCCGCGAGGGGACGCGGATACCTGTGAAGCCCGCGAGGGGACGCGTATAGCTGTGAAGGTATCCACGTCCGCTCGCCACGCTTCGGTCTCGGTGGCTCGCTGCGCTCGCCACACTATATAAAATCAACTCCACGCCGACGTGGATAGTGGGGGTATGAAAAGGTCGGAGGACGCGTACCGCTGCGCTCGCCACGCTTCGGGTTGGCGTTGATAGTGGGGTGCCTTTAACAATGGGGGTCATTTAGCCATCAGGGTGGGTATACAATTAAAAATGGGGTCTGGGGGGCCAATTCACATATGAAACAGGCATCTGGGTGCCTGTACATATTAAAATCAATCATATTATCAATCATATTAAAATCAATTCGCATCGCATGCAATACAATAGCATACAATGCAACGCGGTTTTCTCTTCAAGGGAATTTCAAGGGAAATCGCGTCAAATCGCATCAAATCGCATGCTTAGGGTACTGGCATACAATTTCAACATCGGGCGCCCAGATAAGTCACAAGTACCTAAACCAATTATCTTGTGACCTAAGTAAGGCTAATGGAACACACAGCATAAAAGAACAATATAAATCATTGCCTCTGCCTGTATGTATGAAATATATCATGTGTCCCAACCAGGGTGCCAGATGTGTCTTTGTCAGTGTAACATCTGATGGCAGGCGTATTGTGCCCAGATCTGCTCTCCTGTTTATAAAGTGTTATTTAGTGAACTGTTACCTTTTATTGACAGATCATCAAGCGAGAGCCATATGATGCGGGAGTGGATTGGTACTCCTTCGGTGTGGTGCTATTCGAGATGACAACAGGAAAATCCCCCGAGGAGTGCCACATCTCGGCTTTGGCGGGCTGTCATCTGTGCCCGAATACAAGAAACATCATTGAAGAGGTGAGTGTGAGAACATACTTAGCATTCAGCACTAGGTAACAAAGAGGCCATAAACAATGTGTCAGCGTCTGTTATTTATACAGAACCCCCATTCTCTAGTATCAGCCATGTAGTTGTTCTACGAGCGGTCATGTAGCTGTACATGTGGAAGCTATATGTAGTTACATACGTCAGATTACATTACTGGCTCCACCTCCCTGACACACACAAATAAGTGAAGGAAACTCCAAGCCAGAGCAATGCCTGCTGCAGGAGTCACTGTACCACTGACATGCACCACTGGTCACGTTATACAGCACCGGCATTTTCCCTGTTTCTATTCAAATGTAAGCAAATCAAGTCCAGTGAATGACCCCCAATGGTACCATGATAAGCAGTAACCTGCTAGAGGTTGGGGGAAAGAATACTAAACTACATAGACACACATCCTCTGATTAGGGGAAAATAATGATTATTTTCTTTGAGGCTAAAAATCATTTGAGAAATATGTCTCCCAAATATGTGCTGTAAGGAATCAGACTGCAGCTGAACAGAAACTTAGTTGCCCTCACGTTCCTCTTTCCAGCTCCTGTGTGATGACCCTGAGATGCGTCTGGGTGAGAACGGCAACATCAGAGAACATCCATTCTTCACGGGAATCGATTGGGAGAAGTTAGAACATCTGCAGGACCCATTCACTCCCAGCTTCTCCCTGCAGCCACCACAGTGAAGGTAACATCACTTCCCCAGGCGCAGGAGGTATAACATCATCTCACACAGGAGCAGCCGATACCTCCATCAGTAGCCACAGAACAACTTCCAGCTTCCAGAAGAACACCTGGCTTCTCCGTCAGCCCGAATTACACAAGGTGGCAGAACATCGCCCCTCAACTAACAACTACGGTATGTTCTCCAACGCCCATCAAGTACTGGAGACCGAGAGACCGGAACATCAACTCTCTTACTGATTGGGTAAGTACGATCCAACCCATATTATGCGCAATGTTTGGTTTCTGCACATGTGATCACATGGCAGAACAACAAACACCTCTGCTGATTGCAGAGGTGCTTGCGGTGTAGAGCAGCCAGCGATCACAAATGGAGGCAGGGGGTGGAATGCACCTCCTCCTGCATTTGCATTGCTTGAGGATCCCACATGATAAGCTGCTGTGAGCAGCTTGTCATGTGCAATCCAAACTGAATCAGGCATCTTCTAAAAATGTATATAAAATATAACATCAATGGCGAGGGTTTGGCTGACTTATCTGAGGAGGACGGGGGCCAGAACTGATGTTATATCTTATATACATTTAAGCTGCAAGGCAAAGTTTCTTTGGTCTCGCAAGCCGACCTACAACTGCAAGCCTGAGAGAGATGAGACTTACTCAGGCTGCAGTCGCAGCGTCACAGCCACCGATGGTCCTGATGTTTTTCTAAACTACAATCGCAGTTTGATATGATCACAAATGGAGGCAGGGGGTGGAATGCACCTCCTCCTGCGTTTGCTTAAGGATTGCACATGATAAACTATTGCAAGCAGCTTATCATATGCAATCCAAACTGAGAGCCTGATTCAGACCTGTTTTCTATGCTTGAAATAAATTGTGTCTACGGCACTTAAAAACAAAAAACCACCCTGAGGGCGGCAAAAGTGTCACAAAGATTGGTCTGGAGACCCCAACTAGTTTGCAAGCCGTGCCCTCACCATTTGGAGCAGAGTGCCCACCATTAAATTTTGCGGTCTACATTCACAGCATAAACCAGCAGCCATGGCCAACAACAAGGTGGAGTCGTCTCTGTAAGATCGCAGCACACAGTGCTCACACACCTGGAGACCCGACCTCTGTGCCAGTGGGAAGTGCAGCTACTGCAGTCCGGGACCACGGACCAGCTGTCCCCGCTGGGAGCAGAGAGGTACTGGAGCCACCTGTTTTATGGGATCCAGGCAGTGTTCCCCACAGCAATCCATCAGCTGTGCGAGCCCAACCCCCCACAAAGGAGGTACAAGTTGGAACGTGGGCCAGGTCGGGAACGGGGTTACACCACTCACTGAGACCAACGTTATTCTCCAGCAGCATCTAAAGGTTTATTATTGTTGAACCCAGTTGCATTAACTATCATGTGCAAACTGAATTAGGCATCTTCTGAAAATGTATATAAAATATAATATCAATAGCGAATGATTGGCTGGCTGGCTAGTCTGTGGAGGTTGGAGGCCAGAACTGATGTTATATTTTATATACATTAACATATACGGTAAACCACTTATTTACCGACACCTACTGGTCCGGCACCCCTGTAATCCGGACACATCAGGTGCCAGGGAAGTTAGGATATGGGTGCGAGCTAGGCTGAGTTACGGGTTGTGTCAAACTGCAGCAGCACCCCAGAATGATGCGATCGCATTTTGGTTGTCGGCCTGGGCATAGAGGCAGCTTTTGTGGGGGCGAGGTCCAGGCAACACAGGTTTATGGACCAATTTTATGGCGGCTGCATTAATTCACCCACAGCTGCTGCGAACCAAAACATGGCCTCCTGTACCTGTCTTAGCAGCCAGGGGGCTCCCATGAAAATGCAATGGCATTTCTAAGATACGATTGCAAGTACATTGCAATCGCGGGAGAGACTTTGGTGCTTGTGTAGTTTCACGGCGCCAGTCCCCTTGCGTCTGAGTCCCCTTGCGGGGCTCGCTTCGCTCGCCCACGCTGCGGGCTCGGTGGCTCGCCACGCTATCTTAAATCAACTCCATGCCAACATGGTTAGTGGGGGTATGAACTATCCATGTTGGCATGGAGTTAAGTTAGTTTATTTTAGATAGTTTGCCGAGCATAGAAACCGGAAGTAGCACGGCGCCATGTTGGCGCCGTGAAACTACACAAGTACCGAGACTTTTAATCCAGACGTAAGGTGCCGGGGAAGTTAGGATATGGGTGTGAGCTAGGCTGAGTATTTCAGTCAGGCTGAGTTACGTGTAGACTGTTACGATGCTCTCGAGCTAGAATATAACCAATAACAGTCTCCAGTTTTCCCTTAGAGCTCTATACGCCCACCGGTACGTTAGGTGAACATATGGGTAAACTCTTGAACAAAAGGACTTGCATAGTGACCCAGGAAAGTATATGCACAGTAACGTAGATTCCTACAGGCAGGTGTGAAGGTGTAGGACACAGGTAGAGTGGTTCAGATCAGTATTGTGTGATATGACAGATCCACCTTGAATGCAGGATTATTAGGCTGGATGTTAAAACAGGAACACTGAATATCTCTGGCAGGAAGATAAAACTAGTAATGCAGGATAACACTGGCTGGATGGTTAAAAAGGAAGACTGGATACCTATGGCAGGAGGATACCAATGGCCAGAAGGTTAATCAGGAGGACTGGATACATAAGGCAGGAGGATACCACTGGCCGTATGGTTAAACAGGAGGACTGGATACCTAAGGCAGCAGGATACCACTGGCCGGATGGTTAAACAGGAGGACTGGATACCTATGCAAGAATAAAAATGTCCGGATGGTTGAGCAGGAGGAATGGTGGATACCACTCGCAGGATAGTTAAACAGGAGAAATGGATACCTATGGCAGGAAGATACTACTGGCAGGCTGGTTAGACAGGATGACTGGATACCACTACCTGGATGGTTAAATAGGATTACTGGTTACCGATGGAAGGAGACCACTGGCTGGATGGCTAAACAGGAGGAATGAAGCCTGATAATCTCTTATATATTTAGCCAGATGTGTCAATCATGAGTGTGTATAACGCTGGGCGGAGTTAGTTACCAACTCCCAGCGTTATACACACACCACCCCCAGCCTAATAGCCTATTAGCGCAGAGAGTTAGTTACGCCCTCCCAGCGTTATACACATACCACCCCCGGGCTAATAGCCTATCAGTGCACCCCCACCAGTGCACCACCCACCATCATCCATGCCCACACTGCTGCTCTCTCTAACTCCCCCCTCAGCATCTCTGTCCTCACCCTCTCTGCTCTCTCCCTCTCTCTAACTCCCCCCTCTGCGTCTCTGCCCTCACCCTCGCTCTAACTCCCCCCTCAGCGTCTCTGCCCTCACCCTCTCTCTAACTTCCCCCTCAGCGTCTCTCTGTCCTCTCCCTCTCTCTAACTCCCCCCTCAGCGTCTCTGCCCTCACAGTCTATGTAACTCCCTCCTCAGCGTCTCTGCCCTCACCCTCTCTCGAAATCCCCCCTCAGCGTCTCTGTCCTCTCTCTCTCTCTAACTCCCCCTCTGCGTCTCTGCCCTCACCCTTTCTCTAACTCCCCCCTCAGCGTCTCTGCCCTCACAGTCTATGTAACTCCCTCCTCAGCGTCTCTACCCTCACCATCTCTCTAACTCCCCCTCAGCGTCTTTGCCCTCACCCTCTCTCTAACTCCCCCCTCAGCGTCTCTGTCCTCTCCCTCTCTCTAACTCCCCCCTCTATGTCTCTGCCCTCACCCTCTCTCTAACTCCCCCCTCAGCTTCTCTGCCCTCACACTCTATCTAACTCCCTCCTCAGCGTCTCTGCCCTCACCCTCTCTCTAACTCCCCCCTCAGCGTCTCCGTCCTCTCCCTCTCTCTAACTCACCCCTCAGCGTCTCTGGTTAAACAGGAGGAATGAAGCCTGATAATCTCTTATATATTTAGCCAGATGTGTCAATCATGTGTGTGTATAACGCTGGGCGGAGTTAGTTACCAACTCCCAGCGTTATACATACACCACCCCCCCCCCCAGCCTAATAGCCTATCAGCGCAGAGGGTTAGTTATGCCCTCCCAGCGTTATACATATACCACCCCCGGGCTAATAGCCTATCAGTGCACCCCCACTCTCTCCTGCCTTACCGTCGCTCACACCACCCCCCATCATCCATGCCCACACTGCTGCTCTCTCTAACTCCCCCGTCAGCATCTCTGTCCTCACCCTCTCTGCACTCACCCACTCTATAACTCCTCCCTCAGCATCTCTCTCCTCACCCTCTCTCTAACTCCCCCCTCTGCGTCTTTGCCCTCGCCCTCTCTCTAACTCCCCCTCAGCGTCTTTGCCCTCACCCTCTCTAACTCCCCTCTCAGCCTCGCTGCCCTCACTATTTCTCTAACTCCCCCCTCAGCGTCTCTGTCCTCTCCATCTCTCTAACTCCCCCCTCAGCATCTCTGCCCTCACCCTCTCTCTCTAACTCCCCTCTCAGCCTCTCTGCCCTCACAAACTCTCTAACTCCCCCCTCAGCGTCTCTGTCATCACCCGCTCTCTAACTCCCCCCTCAGCCTCTCTGCCCTCACCCTCTCTCTAACTCCCCCCCAGCATCTCTGCCCTCACCCACTCTCTAACTCTCTCTAACTCCCCCCTCCGCATCTCTACCCTCCCTCTCAGCGTCTCTGTTCTCACCCTCTCTCTAACTCCCCCTCAGAATCTCTGCCCTCACCCTCTCTCTAACTCCCCTCTCAGCCCTCACTAACTCTCTAACTCCCCCCTCAGCGTCTCTGCTCTCACCATCTCTCTAACTCCCCCTCAGCGTCTTTGCCCTCACCCTCTCTCTAACTCCCCCCTCAGCGTCTTAGTCCTCTCCCTCTCTCTAACTCCCCCCTCTGCGTCTCTGCCCTCACCCTCTCTCTAACTCCCCACCTCAGGGTCTCTGCCCTCACACTCTATCTAACTCCCTCATCAGCGTCTCTGCCCTCACCCTCTCTCTAACTCCCCCCTCAGCGTCTCTACCCTCACCCTCTCTCTAACTCCCCCCTCAGCGTCTCTCTGTCCTCTCCCTCTCTTTAATTCCCCAATCAGCGTCGCTGCTCTCACAGTCTATGTATCTCCCTCCTCAGCGTCTCTGCCCTCACCCTCTCACTAACTCCCCCCTCAGCGTCTCTGTCCTCTCCCTCTCTCTAACTCCCCCTCAGTGTCTCTGCCCTCACCCTCTCTCTAACTCCCCCCTCAGCATCTCTGCCCTCACCCTCTCTCTCTAACTCCCCTCTCAGCCCTCACTAACTCTCTAACTCCCCCCTCAGCGTCTCTGTCCTCTCCATCTCTCTAACTCCCCCCTCTGCGTCTCTGCCCTCACCCTCTCTCTAACTCGCCCCTCAGCATCTCTGCCCTCACCCTCTCTCTCTAACTCCCCTCTCAGCCTCTCTGCCCTCACAAACTCTCTAACTCCCCCCTCAACGTCTCTGCCATCACCCGCTCTCTAACTCCCCCCTCAGCCTCTCTGCCCTCACCCTCTCTCTAACTCCCCCCCAGCATCTCTGCCCTCACCCACTCTCTAACTCTCTCTAACTCCCCCCTCAGCATCTCTACCACCCCCGGGCTAATAGCCTATCAGTGCACCCCCACTCTCTCCTGCCTTACCGTCGCTCACACCACCCCCCATCATCCATGCCCACACTGCTGCTCTCTCTAACTCCCCCGTCAGCAT